>NW_015164215.1:223999-238372 GCF_001447785.1 Gekko japonicus
CCCCCCAGCTCAAAGCGAGCCCCCCCCCAAAGTGAGGCCCGAGTGGCTTGCCGCTCGGCCTCGCTGCTCTCTCCCTCCCACCCCGGCTCTCTCCCCCTCCCCCCAAATGAGGCCTGAGCGGCTTGCCGCTCAGCCTCACTGCTCTCTTGCCCCCCCCTCGGCGGGGGCGGGAGGCCGGCTGCAGAGTGTTCCCTGCGCATGCGACGCTCTGTCAGTTTCGGGGGGATTTAAACATCCCCCTGATATTTTTTACAAGGTTTCTGATTTTTGTGCACACCTGGGGACCGCCCCACGTGTGCACAAAACTCTCCCTCCCCTCCATGTCCCCCCGATGTGCGGAAATAAGTATCCGCACACCAGGGGGTGACTTCGGAATTAGATATATAGATGAACTTTCTTAGTTAAAAAAGCCTCAGCAAATTTCAATTCAGTTGTATTTTTTCCAATTTGAAAAGGTTTATGCCTTAGATACTAGTAGCCAGTGCTTCTAGACAGTTCTCCTCTTCCAGGCAACAAAGAGAGTAATGAGAATACACAAGAGAAGGCCTTGTGGACCATCTTTTTAGCTGTCAATGAAAAATCCTAGCCATCATTTCCATTCAGGAATTATGGGATTCCTATTTCTCCCCCTGCAGTTTCTCTTGAATGGCACCCCCCCCCCAGTCAGAATAACGAGACAGACAACAGTTTGGATCAAACGGATTCCCAAAAAGGGAACACCTGGAGAAGGGGTTGTGCAGACATGGGGCAGTGTGGAGAAATGCAATGTTCAGGAGGTTGAGGGACGGAAAAAGGACAGAAGGGGGAGAACGGGACGGAGAGTGAGGGAGGAGGTTGTGAGCGGTTGGAGGTTCACAGCCATAGGAAACTGACACTTTTTGGGAAGAATCCCAGAGGGTGGTTTAATTGTTGGAACCCATAGAACATGTATCTGAAAAGGTTGTGCTGGAGGAAAATGTGAAGTGTCACAGTAAAACTGTTTTATTCTGTTAAACTACGGAGTCCGGTCACTAATTTCCGCCGGTTTTGAAAGCCTTGGAGTGAACCAAGAGAGTGTTATAATGAAGAACGGAGCCAGTGGGGAAGTGGTCCCTGCTACTACCCGAAGCTAGTAGTGTCCCTCGTAAGGGAAACCCAGAGTGGGGTCCTCAAGGTGGTGGCCCGTGAGAGCCCGTAACACACCCCCAGTGGGAATAACGAGACAGACAACAGTTTGGATCAAACAAGGGCCACTTTATTAACTATATAACAGTTTATCAACCAGAAACGGCAAGGGAGCATTTAAGCAGGAGCGGAACAGACAAGGCAGGTGTCAAGATTACCAACCTCCTTGTCCAATATGTGGGTGAGCCACCAATCCCGGCCTTGAGCCATTAATCTGGCTTGTGACCAGCAGCCCAGCCACTGGTGGCCTCCCAGGAGTGCCTACCCCCAAAACCATACAGCTTGCAGAGAGGAGCTTACCCAAGAGGTTCCCAGAGGTGATCATCATTCACCGCCTGGGGCTTTAATAACCCGCAGGCGTTCCTGATGACCCCCTTGTTCCCAAAACAGGGAATGGCTTAAGGTGCTTACTGTTTTCTGCTTTCTTATCCCTGCACTATTCTGCCACTTGTGAGATCAAGCCTCTGCTTTGGCTGATGCAGCCACCTAACAACCTAAGGCAGCCCTAACCCCTTGCAGAATGTCCTCCAAAAATCATGTGTTGCCCTTGTTTGACGTGTGAATACTATCCTCTCTGTAGAGGTCAGCCTTTTCTACCTGTATTTCCGGGTGTGGCAAATATTGACCTAAGCCACCCTCCATAGCTTTCCATGTCTGTCGGTTGGCTTTGTGATGAGCTCGGTCAATGCACCTGGGATCCTCCAGGTTGTGCCACACTTGCCATGGCAACATTGCTGACAAAATTATCATTACCACGGGCCATCTTGCTCTTATCCATGCCAAGTCTTCTGTGGCCTGAATCACCAGGGCCTTGCCTTTCATCAGGCCAAGATTGTTGCCACCTAAGTGCATAATTTAAATATCAGGAGGTGGCCCACGCCATTCCTCAAACAATAGTGGGAGTAAACTGGGCCAACACATGTCCCTCCTTCCCCACCACTCAACAAATGCCAACTCACTCAGGCCCGAGAACCAAATGTCATCCCCTTGACCTGATGAGTGGCCCAAAAAATCATACTTTGGCTGCATATTGTGACTCTCTGCCATGCTTGCCGGCCCACAGCACCTGAAAAAGAACTCTGTTAGTAACGTATTTCATTCAGAACTTGCATTGACGCACATAATATTTTTAAAAATGTGATCTCCATGCCCTTTACCTTGAATGTCTTCCCCAGAGTAACCCATGGTGCCTGCTGTGGAAGCAACTCCAATTCTAAAGGAATGAGTCCCAAAATGGAATCCACCTAGGGCCAGTTGATTAAGCACTTTCTGTGTCAATGCCCAAAAATGAAATTTTGTGAGAGGTGAGAAGTCTCTGTGCTGAAATAATATACCATCCCTCGTCCCCCGAAGACTCAAGTAATGGCATAAAGCCACCACTGGGCATAGTTCAGACTCAGAACAACATCCTAAATCTATCCCTGAGCCCTTACCCAACTGATCAGTCTTTGATCGCCTAATATTAATGGCCATGCTATCCTCTCGGACAGTGATGTCCTTGAAAGTAATAGCCCGACCAGATGTATCCTGCCACGAAGCCGGCATGAGCTCATTGATACGCAGAGCCCCAAAGAATCCTATTAATGATGCTGAGTGAAAAAGAGAAGCCTCATATTCATCGGCACAAAGGCTAGGTCACAATGCCCTAAGAACCTTAAGCACTGCAGGAGTCAATGGCTCCCGAGAATCCTGCGTCTGGTCTGCTTCACGGGACCACCCTTCTAACATCTTTTTAATGTGAAAATCAGTTGTCCTGTCTTCATGTCCAGCAGCCTTACCCGCATAAGCCAGGGAGGACAGCTTGCCCTTTATGGAGCGAACCGACAAGCCCTTGCCTTTTAAATAAATGCAAAATTGCATCAGTTGGGAAACTGGGATAGTCCAGTCTTGCTGTAGTCTGGCCTCCTGCCTAAAAGTGACAAATTGGTGACCCACCCTCATGTTTGATTTTCACGTTGAAGGGGCAGGGGCTAAACCTATTGCCCATTCAGCCTCAAACTTCCAATCTGCCAAAAACTGGGGGGCATCCTTACCGGGCGCTTGACTGCTTTTGGGGCCAGCTGACAGAACCTCCCCGTCTGTTTTTGAGAGAGAGCATCAGCAACCCCGTTACTTGCACCCAGAATGTGCCTCACACGGAACAATATATTATTCCTCAAACACAGTAATGTAACTACCCTAACTAACACCATGACCCTTGCTGACTTGGATGTTAGTGAGTTTATTACATGTACTGTGGCCAGATTGTCGCACCAGAAGTGGACTGTATGGTCAGCAAGATCAGCTGTACAAATACCCACTGCTACAGCAATCGGGAAAAACTCCAGAAAGGTTAGGTCCTTAACCCAGCCTGCCTGGAACCAATCCTGTGGCCAGTCCTCGGTGCACCAGTGTCCTCTGAAGTACAACCCGAAACTCGAGGAGCCTGTTGCATCCGATGCTACCTGCAACTCCGCTTCTAACTACAGGTCTTCTCTCCAAAATGACACCCCATGAAATGAGCCTAAAAACATCTTCCAAAGTAAAAGATCCTGCCAGATCCCATTAGTCACCCTATTCCTGTGATGAGGGAGGTGAAGGGAGGCGGAGGGAAGCCGCCTGACAAAAGCCCTACCAGGTGCCACCACTTTGCATGCAAAGTTGAGATGGCCCACCAGCTGCTGCAACTCCCACAGTGATATTTTCTTAAGTACCCTACATTTTTCAATCAGAACCTGAAGGCCCTGCAACTTCTCTAAAGGGAGCCTAGAGCACTACTAAACCGTGTCTATCTCAATACCTAAGAAAGTCAAAATAGGCATTGGACCATCAGTGTTTTCATCTACAAGAGGAACCCTTATTTCAGCTGTCATTTCTATAAAACTGGACAGTAAGAATTCACACTGCCCAGTCCCCTCATGTCCCACAAACAAAAAATCATTTAAATAGTGAGCCGTAGAGCCCAACCCCGTCCTGAATTGCAAGGTCCATTCCAAAAAGGAACTAAACCTCTTGAATGCAGCACAGGACACAGAACAGCCTATGGGGAGAGCCCTATCCATATAGAAATATCCTTCAAAAGCAAAGCCTAATAAATCAAAATCAGCCGGGTGGACCAGCAGAAGCCGGAAAGCTGACTTGATGTCGCATTTCGCTAATAATGCACCCTGGCCACAATCACACACTACACGCATGGCCTGGTCAAAGGATGTATATCTTACAGAACAGAGCTCATCAGGTATGACGTCATTCACAGTTCCACCCCGAGGGTATGAATACCTCCAAAAAGATGGCGGCCAGCAGAAAGCTTAGTGCTGAAGATCCTGTGAATAGAGTGAGATTCTAAAGGATTCTAATGGACTATTACTCTGAATTGCTCTAATGAACTGAAAGAACTGAACATAAACAACTGGCATTGTGAGGAATGGTGAGATGGTAACTAATCCACACAGTTTACCGCCGGCGTGTTCATGTGGCTGATGATGTGGAGAGGACGCCCCGTGGCCTGGTCTTGGCAGGACCAATGCCTGACTTCCTGTTCTGGTGTAGGGTCTCAGTCAGGATTGGAGCCACCAATTGCGACTCCATGAGCTGCGCGCTGTCAGTGCGACCGCCATTTTGGTGCCGGAGTCAGGATGGGACTGTTGCTGCCTGACCGGCTGTGTGTGTGGCCTCTGCTCCGGGGGGGATGCTTGGTAATGGAGGGCCTTGGGGGGGCATGCACCCTCCTGGGGACCCCTTCACCCGAGCTGAATCCTTCCGCAGTGGGGCCCGCTGGACGACCGTAGCGCCTGTGGCATCTGGCTCCAGCTGGCGGATTGCAATATCAAAGGTTGCAACGCTTGCCCTTACAATCGCGACGTGTGCTCTGAGCTGGTGGGACTTTATGTCAGAGCTTACAATGCTGGTACAAGAAGCACAGCCCCTAATTGGAACTTATTTTGATTACATCATTCCCAGCGGGGCCTGGGGCCACTGGATGATCGTGGTGCTTGCGCCACTCTCTTCTGCCAGGTGGGGCTCCAAGTTGGCGATCCCTCAGCCGCTCTGTGATGTCAACGACAGGGCCTGGTCACCTAAAGGGTGAGTGGAGCTGATTACTATCAATGAGAATAGACCAGGGGAGAGAGCGTCTGGACCCCCAGCGGAAAATTGGAAAGAGTCAGCAAGAGTCTCCTGCATACTAGTGTATGGAATGAGAAGATCTGGGATTAGTAAAATTAGATTTTCAACAGAGACCATCAGATTTGCAACAGAGATTATCAGATGCTACTACTTCAGAAGAGGCTGAGTAATCAGCCCTAATTAAAATGGGGAATTATTGTTAGTAATTAATTAATTGAGGAGTAAGTGAGTGAGATGCTATTGAATTAATTAATTGAAGGAAGTATTAAATTTAGGGCTGTTGTTAGAATTAATTGTTAGCTGAGCCATATTATAGAAATTGGGTAGTTAGGGGGATTTGTTCTCAGCTATAGGACTGTCCAACCAAATTGTGTTATATATTGTGATTGCTATTATTGTTTAACAGATTGAGTGAGTTAGGAAAGAAAAGAAAAAGAAAAAGAAGGTGGGTGGTATTGATTGGACTTTACTTATTTACTGGCCAGGTATTTGATTGTCATTGGCAATCAACCAGTCATTCGGAATCCAATCAGTTTGGATTAATTTTTGTGGTAGGATAGGTTGGGAAATTGTAAAAGTTGCAATATTGGTTATTGTTGTTGCACCTTATATTATTCATCAACTTGAGCAATACATTGAGCGCCCTGCTATCTTCTCGGAACTTGAGCAATACATTGAGCGCCCTGCTCGGAGGGTGGACCATTGCTTCCTTGAGTGCCCCAGGGAACTGCCCCTCTAAGTGGTTGGGTGTACAGCTGCAAGCAGCCTGTCAGCTTCCTCCAGACTGAGAGGGCTGAAGCAATCCAAGATTAGACCTGAAGACATGCAATGGGCCTCGAGCTCACTCACTGTTATGGTCACCTCAAGACTAGACTACTGTAACGCTCTCTACATGGGGCTGCCCTTGTCATGGATTCGGAAGCTGCAGCTAGTGCAGAATGCCACGGCCAGGTTGTTGATGGAACTCCCTAGATGGGAGCACATTCAACCAGTGCTGAGGACACTGCACTGGCTGCCAATAGCATACCGAATCCACTTCAAGGTGCTGGTTCTTACCTTTAAAGCTCTATATGGCCAGGGTCCGACATACCTACGGGACCGCCTTTCCCTGCATATACCTCAGAGAGCACTACGGTCTGGGTCTCAAAATCGGCTGACTCTCCCTGACCTGAGGAAGGCCAGGTTGGCCACTACCAGGGCTGGGGCTTTTTCGGTGGCAGCCCCTACCTGGTGGAATGAGCTCCCGGAGATCAGGGCCCTGCAGGATATTTCACAGTTCCGCAGGGCCTGAAAGACAGAGCTCTTCCACCAGGCACTTAGGGGCCGCTGCTGTGGAACCCGGCCAGGGGTTTTTAACATTGAGCTGATCACAAGCAGAAGATCATTTGAAAACATCTGGGCAGTGGAAATCCTTTGATAATGTACCATCTTGGTTAATGTTAATTATTGTCAGCACTTTATATTGTTGGTTTTACTGTTGTTTTAAACAATTGTATGATTTTAATCTGTATGTATATAACTATGTATGGAAGCCACCCTGAGCCTGTTTGCAGGGAGGGCGGGGTATACGTTTGATAATAAATAAATAAATACATAAGTGATGAATGAGGCGATACTCCCCGGGGGCCTTCTTTGCTACCACACCCAAAGGAGACACCTACAAATTAGACACAGGGGGGGGGAGAGAAAAGGCCCTAGCACTCTCCCTGTTTTACACTCCATTTTTTCCCCATACTATGCCTTCCATCCCTTTGGCTGACTTTAAGTTAGGGGCCCTTGTGTGGAAACCTTCATCATACTCCATCCATGCGTGCCCCATAAAACCCCACCTGTGGCTGCAATTTGAGTCCACGCCTAAATCATCGGCCACTGAGTGCCAGACAAGCCAAAACCTGTGCTTGAAAAAAAGAAAGTTCAGACTTTTTTGTCTTTTTTGCCTCAGGTGGTGCTGGATCTTCCTGTTGTGGCCTAGCCCTCTGTTTCTCCAGCACTTCCAATCTAGCCAATATTGCAGCATTGACCCTCCCCCAGTCTAGGTGGGGGCTCAGGAGGTGCTGACTGTTTTCCCTTAGGCTTGCCTTGGCCTTTTTAAGAAGCCATAATACCTTCCTACCGCTCTTACCCTGACACCAAACTGAATCTGCATGTTGTATTGTATAAAAAAAGGGGGGGGGAGATGGAATGAATGTGCAAGGGGGGACAGACTACCAAGAGGGCACACAGAAGAACTGCACTCAAAATGGGTGCTGCCCGTCTTGTAGACAAAATGGACTCCTTCAAATCGTCTTCCCCCAACTTGGCCTCTCGCTCTAAAATGACCACCCTTATTTGTAATCCTGTGCTGTCACCTGGCTAATGGTGGTCACCTATACTAATGAACCGCTGCTGCCGAGCGGCCCAGAGCTGCAATCCCTTATAGTTGCCCTCAGGTCTATCAAAGTAAAGAGGGGAGGGGAATCCCTGTGAACAACCAAGTGCCGGTAAAATGGAAGGGGGCGGTCGCTGCAGTCACAGACTGCCACATGACAGAAGCCACAGGCATGAGTGGGGGGAGGTAACCACGCAGTACCACCGGCCCACAGGAAAAATTGCCACACCTCAGTCGCCCAGCCTCCCTAGCCCCCGATGTCAACTTAGCCCCCCGGTGCTGGAAACCACAAGCTGCTCCTGCCACCTCACCACAGTCCACCACCGCTGCTCAGCCGTTGCCTGCTCTGCTGTTACGCCGAAAGCCACCACTGTCAGAACTCACCGCTGCTCAAAGAGAGCCGCTGCACCGCCGATCCAGACCGCCACTGCTGCTGACACTCTATTGCTGCCGCCACTCACAGCCGAGCCACCCGGCGAAGCGTGCTCAGAGCTGTTGCCCACCTGAGCATGAGGCTACAACTGCTTTGGGTGGGAGCTCCACTCTGCCCCCATCATGGCGCTGTTGCCATCCCGTCCTCCTCTGAGGTGGCAAAACTGCCCCACCTCCATTGCCTTCGGCGGGAGACCAGGAGCTCCAATCTATTTTCCCTCTATGTTAAATAAAATATTTTGTCAATTTAGAATATAAAACATCTTGAGTGCCATTTAAGTTAAAGGGGAGTCACAATTCTTCCTGCAGATTCCTGGGATAAGCAAACAGCCAAAATATTATACTGTGACAGGGTGGGACAGCCAGAGTTCTTCAGGAAAGAGAAAAACAACACATTACTCAATCAGACTGGGGAAGGAAAAAAAGGAGGGGAAATCTTGCCTCTGAGGGAGGGAAGTGGACGGGGGTCACTGTAGTATGTGTGTGCGTGTGTATCCACTATTATGTGTTTCTTGTGAAAAACTCTAGAGTATAATCACTGGACTGAAATCTGTGATGTTTAGTAAACTGAGCAGTACTCTTGGATCTTGAGTATTCCTGCATCTTGTATAAGGACAAAATGCATTCTGACAAAAGAGGTGATGAGCCTGGCCAAAAAAATAAATAAACGATTGAATCTGGATATAGTACATGCATCAGATTGCAGCAAAATTAAAAGTTTAATTGCTCCTTCCATACTTAAGTCAGTGCCTTCTGAATGCAACAGGACTTGTATTCTATTCACTTTCATGCAGACACATCATGTTTGTATCATTCTGATAGCATAATGAAGTCAAGACAGCTCCCACTAAACAAAGGAATAAAGTGACGATCCCATATAAAACAGTAAAGCAAGAGCCAGGACCATACGGCCCCATCCTTCTCACTTTCTTGATAACTGATGTTTCCTCGGAGGGATGCTCACCATGATGGCCAGCTGCCATGATCCTCAAAGCTGGCTGACAGACTCAAGGCCAGCCAAGGCAAGTAGAGGTCAAGGCACAAAACCATGAAGACTTAAAACTGAGGGCTGGCTTGACAGATGACTTGTGATACAAGTAAAATGTCTAATTAATCAAGCCCAATATTTTAATCAAATTCAATAACTGTGACTGATTCATCAACACAATTAATTACTTACCTTGCCAAACATAAATATAATAAAAGAACAGAGAAGAATGGGGCAATCCCACTGAAGGTGTATACATTTATTTATTTATTTAGATTTTTTTCTTCCACCCTCCCTGCAAGCAGGTTTAGGGTGGGTTACAAACCACAAAGTAGCAATATAATCAAATATTAGAACCATATTTCTCATAAAACACAAATCAAACACAAACAGGGTGAATCCGCCTCAACAGCGATGCTCAGTTTCAGATAGATCCATTTGGCCAGCATTATCAGCAGAGGCCAAGATAGCTATGGATGTCCACCATCTAATCCGAAGGCCTGGCAGAATGGCTCTGTCTTGCAGGCCCTGCATAATTGTAACATGTTACATTTTATATGATTCAGCCAAATGCAGTTGAGTTTCCCGCATTTGGGGAAATCGCAGGGGTCAGCACACCTGGAGTGCAATGGATGAGCCTTGCCCTGGGAAAACCTCCTTCGTGACCAAGATGTCTCCCTGCCCTGTAGTTCAGGCAAAGTCCTTTTAAAGATCATTGATTTTAGTGGAAAAGAGTTAAGCATGTAACTTGGCTGAACTGCGACCAAAACTTTTTAGAACTCAAGGATTTTTTTAAAAAAAGATAGAATATATATTTAAACAGTGCCATGAAATTGCTTATTAGTGCATAGCAACACTATAGATCACAGAATATTTCAGGACTGGAAAAATAACACCTTCCACGGAAAACAGAGTGAGAGAATAGCAAGTAGAATTTATCATAAGTGTTCAGCTTTGAATTTGCCTTGAACATTAGAGTTAACACAATTGTACCGAAACAGGGTACACAATTTTATACAGAGTTTTGAAAATCACTTGAAAGATTTTTAAAAACAGTGATTTCAGCTTATTGTATAGATAAAACCTTGGGCTTTATTTAGATTTATTTTTAAAGGTAACATTCTTTAATGGTTGTTCTGTTTACTGATGAAACCATATGACATGGTACCAATGCTAAACCATCTGTTTATTACTTTTAAAATATTTTCATTATTCTTCATATATTCAAATTGTCACAAAAAGTATATGATCCCTCCAAGTGTCATGACACTTCATTGGAGAAATCACCAATAAATTAATAGCAAGGCAGCATGGAATCAGGAAATAAACTCATCAGATCAGGAATTTCCCTTCCCCTTCCGCCAGCATTTACAGCTACTTCCTCTTCTGAGATAGTAGCAAATGGAACTGTTGAACCGTTGTTGTATATGTAGATGACTACCCTTTTCAGATTGGCAGTTTGGCCATAAAAAATATGTTCACATGCTGTCAAGTTTTTTGAACTTTCTCTTCATTGACTCCTTGAATATTGTATAAAACTATGTGAAGCATAAATAAGGGAATGAATAGTAAATGCCTTCAATTTATCATTTGGGCAATTCGTCATTAGAAACATGTGTGAGGAAAAGTACTTGCCAAAAGTCCTCTAAAACAGGAAGATCCAGAACATTGTAATCCAAATTGTTAGATACTTGAGGAAATCCTGAACAAGAGACAGCTGTAGACGATCATTTCATTTGATTGGTTGATCCCTCCTGCTGTGCTTCTGAAAATAGTTGATGTTGGAAGATGATTTGCAAGCCAGGTGGAGTTAATTATGGCAAATCAGAATAAAAAATAGCCTTTGGTGACTGTCATAAGCCAGGTATTTTGATCACATAAATCTCAATTTTCTGCTGTTGCTTCTAAAACATTGTAGGCTTAAGAATGTTTCAGAAGTATAAAATCTTTCGGGGGGAAATTAAGAGGAAAAGTATGTTAATGGTAATTGGAAAATGGACAGTGTCTATTTGAGTATAATGCGAGCCCCAACTCACGCCGAGCCTGTGCTGGCATGAGGGGGCTGATTTGCCTCCTCATGAGGCAGGAAGAGAGGGGCACCGGTGCTGTGAGAAGCACAGTGCCAGGCAGGGGGCAGAACCAGCATATTTAGACTCAGCTCCCGCCTTCTGCCTCAACAGTTCTTTGACGTGCTCAAACGGAGCGGACGCCCTTAGGTAGTGCGGCCTACCTTAGGTCCAAGGACAGTTGATCACTGTGGCTGAGGGCCAGAAAGGCAGTGGCATACATTGGAGCTGCAGCAGTTAAACATGGGGCCACGGCCACAGCGGTGGCCTGACTCACATGGCCGTAGCAGCGGCTTTTTCCCGGGGCTGCACCTGCATCCTGCGGCTGCTGGGTGGTTTCCCGGGGCTGCACCTGCATCCTGCGGCTGCTTGGGGCTGTTTCATCGGCACGATTTTCTTGGCCTGATCTTTTGGACTGGGTCTGGGAGGCCCTGGGCAGTGGGTGACTGCAGTTGGTGAGGCTGCTGGGCCACCCCCCCCCCCAACAGGAATAAAGGGGAAAAGACACAGTTGGAGAATTTTGGCAGGCGGCGATCCTCTGTTGGCCTGAGGATAATTTCTAATGGCACTAACTGGCCCAGCTTGCCTTGGGGCAAAAAAAAGGGGGCGTTCTTTGTAATAACAAAGTAAAAACAAAAATATATAAATAAATTGTAAAAGCAGCCCGGAGCGAGTGTGATGGATGGTCTTGAAGTGGACACTTATTTAGGGCCAAAGCCAGCAAAATGTCTGACTAGCTTGGGCAGTTGGAGGAGATGGTCCTGGGAAGGGTTCCCAGCATATACGGGCATTTTGGCTCTGATTTTGGGTCCAGTAAGAAATGCAGGGCAGTGAGAGGCTGTCCGATCCCTCTCCCTTACCATCACCACCCGGGTGAACGGCAGCCATTTTCTGGGCAATAATAGCATCAGCCATCTTAGAGTAAATAGGGAGGTGAAAGTTCAGGCTTTCTCCCTTGTGACCAATTTTTTCAATGGAAGCAGCATGGCTCCAAAGAAGGGCCTGGGTACTGCAAAAGGGAAACAGCCTGCCCATAAGCCAGTAGACTAAGCTGCCATGATAGGCGCAGCTGGTTGGATTGGCAATTGGTAGGGCTGACTGGTTTTTGCTGTTATTCCCACCTACCCATGGCAGCCTTAACAGGCCTCTAGGGGTTTTCTTTAAGTGGGGCAGCCATTTTAAGGGCAGTTCTTGGGTGGCCATTTCTGATATGTATTATGGTAGTTGTTTTAAAAACCCTTACTTGGCGGCCATTTAGGAGTTAAATTTGGTGATCATTTTAAAGCGGTACCTTTGGCAGTTGTTTCTAGGACTGCTTTAGGCCGCCATATTTTGATTTTAAAATAAGAAATTAAAACACTAATAAGAAAAGAAATCCCTGTTCCTCCACTTGGTTCTGTCAGTGCTGTTCTCTCAAGGACAGTGCTGGATAGGGTTCTCTTAGCCCCACCTTCATCACGGGATGTCCATTGGTGGGGGGGAGGGAAAGGAGTTTGTGGGCTACTCCAAGACTCTGAGGGAAGGGTTGAGTATAAATCCAACCTACTCCTTCCTTCCTTCCCCCATTCACTTTTGCTGGCATGGTTTTTTAGACTTGGATTTATAAGGGAATTAATCTCTGTAATGATTGCCTTGATGGGATTTTGGGAGAGGATGTGTCTCTGTGAGTGACCATCTGCTCAGTATGCAGTGGGCCCCAGGTTCAATCTGCAGCATCTTTAGTTATTGGATTTGGCAGTAGGTGATATAAGAGACCTCTGCCTAAGGCCTGCAGAGCATTTGCCAGCCTAAGCAGGCAATGCTCATGTATCGAGCCTGAAAGCGGACAGTGCAAATGATGCATATTACATGGCGGACAGTATAAATTGCCAGTTCTTCAGATTACAATATTTGCCCCTAAGGCAATGGGAGGTACTTCCAGAGTAGTGATTAAGAGCGGCAGACTCTAATATGGGGGAACCAGGTTTGATTCCACATTCTTCCACATGGAGCCAACTGGGTGACCTTGGGTCAGTCACAGTTCTTTTGGAGCTGTTTTCTCAAGAGCATTTCTCTCAGAGCTCTCTCTGCCCCACCTACCCCACGGGTGTCTTTTGTGGGGAGAGGAACGGAAGGAGATTGTAAGCCACTCTGAGTGAAGTGCAGGGTATAAATCCGGTTTCTTCCTCTGAATACTATTGAAGCCTTTAATGGTATCTAACTGTAAACTATGAATAGAATAGAATTTGAGGTGGGAGTGCAGTTAATGGGAACAGCTACTTGAAACTGGGTAGCTCAATTGGGCACTTAGAGTGTGGGGGTGAAATCAAGAGTAATCCGAATGGAAAACAACTGAGCTTCTAATGGTTTCCTTCCGTGAAGGAATCTTTACCAGTGACATGTGACTTTGACAGTGTGAATGCACGCTGAGTGGGCTAATTGGATTAGTCTGTCATGTGTTAGGATTCATAATATCCATTGCAATACATCATTAGTACCTTATGTTTTCTGTTTAGCAGGGATATGGTGTGACTTCCAATCTGATGCTGTGATCTGGGAATCTGAAAGCTGGCACGTCACTACATGTCATTGGTTTGATCCTAATGGGCATTCTTCACAGGTTTAATAGTGCATTTGTTTTTAAGGGGAGGTCCAGTGCATTGCCAGGGCTTAGATGAGTGGTGTTGGTTACGACAGGCTGTGGGAGGTGCCAGCTAGGATGTGATGGTGCAGTCACGGAAATAGGAAATGAGGGTTCCGGTTTATGGCGGTGTGCCAGCAGACTCACCTCCCAGACCTCCCGGGGGTGAAGCTGCGCTCCAGCCAAAGAAGGGGGTGCACAGGCTCGCAAACCCCCCCCAGGGGCTTGGCGAAGGGACCCTGGCCATGGAACTCTTAAGAGGTCACCTCTTCATTGGCGGAATGCTGGAGAATTGAGGCACCTCTACGTTCCGATGGTTCTCCGTGCTGTGAGACCGAATGGACTTAGTGACGCTGACCGGGGCAAGTGCAGGAGATTGTGCAGCAGAAATGAAATGAAAGCGAAGTCGAACGACCAATTATGAATGTGAATCAATTCTGAAGCGTTTTGTAAAGGGAAAAAGATAGCTCCCCACTCTACCCCACCGAACGGGAAAAAGGCGAGCGGGGGAGGGATGCCTCCCATGCGCATGGACTTTTGAGCGACTGAGGGGGGAGCGGAAGAAAACGCAAAGGAAACTGCCTAGAAGTACTTACCAAAGTGAATCTAAGCGGTCAAGCGCACATTCAGA
>NW_015164215.1:238973-311888 GCF_001447785.1 Gekko japonicus
GACTTTTGTTATGGGATGATCGGGGGGCCTGTTTCTAGACAGTTAAATTTAAGCTTTAAAGTAAACGTGTTATAAATGTTTGACTCAGTTTATAAAGGGATCAATGATGGGAAGACTTGATGTAACCAAGCTAGTTGGAGGATCTCCTCTCTTAGGCTTTTAGTTAGTAGTGGGTTCTTTACTTTATCCCGTATATGTAGTTTCCTCTCCCTTTTCTTCTGTTGTAGTTTTTGTAGTGGTAAAAAAAATAATAAAAAATCCCCTCCGGGGGCTTAAAAAAAAAGGAATAGGAAATGAGGCAGATGGCTTCCAGGGGGGGTTCCAGTGGGGCAAGGGTTAAGCAGGACCCATCAAGGGATCAGCAGGGCTTGGGAGGCCAGATGGCTGTTCTACCCATGCACTTAGGAGGAATGATGGTACTTCTAGACCTGGCTGCCCAGCCTTACTTACATATAGGTGAACAGGTGCCACTGGAGCCATCTTCACATTATGGCGAGTGAGTATACAGCCTGCACGTATGTGCATACATCGGATGGTAAGAAGGAGCCAATGCACATTTCTTGTGCTGGTCCTGGTCTTTAGGATAGGAACCCAGTCGCTATTAAGAAATGATAGGTATTGTGCACTCTTCACGGTAAGGTTTTCTAGAATAAATAAATAAAATACCAAACAAACAAAATTAAATTATGCAGGTTTTTAAAGTGATACAACATTGTAAATTGGTAATGTCACATTTTTAAAGCCGAACTCACTGGTTGACTATGATGGTTCTTAGTGGTATTATAGAGCTGGATAAATTGAATACCTAGAAGCATTTCAAAATCCCTTATTGGGGCGGTCCCTTGACTTTTAAAGCAATGGATGCCTCCCTGTTCGGGTTTGCTTCCAATCATTGGAAAGTTCTTTAAGAACGCCAAGGCACTTAGAGAATTGATCCAGATCTTCTCTAGTGTTGTTGCCATGGTTTGACAATCCAGGGGATCTGGGACTAGATCAGAGATACTGTCTTCTGATATAGACTTTAGACAGTGACAATTCCAGGCTGCAGTTTCCTATTTTTCAGGTTGCAGGGTTGCCTGAAGATCCAAAGGAAAAAGTCTGGGCTGTTTAATAGAGACTCAATGCGTGGGAATGTGCAGCTGTAGTTTTTCATGGCATGGAGGTAAATAGCTTCACTGGATAATTAACATCCCTTTAAAGGGAGTGGGCTTCCTTTGCTAACCAGGAATATCATAAGTTATTTCATTTGATTAGTGCCAACATGAGCCCTAGGAACATTGGGCAGTGTCTGGCAAAACTCAATGACTGTGCAAATGCAAAAAATGCTGTGTAAATGTAGGGAATTACGAAAGCATTCTATGAAGGTATTGGGGAAAGGGAGCTCTAGAGGAACAGAGGCAACCCATTTATCTGGCAGTGAAAAAAGGGTCAATCTTTGCAACCTGGGGTGTTGCTGCAATTCTAGTTATTATGACGGTTACCACTTTAGGCATGCAGATGGAACTTCGCTGATCAGGCACCCCTTTGCAGCAGTTAGCGCAAAGTTTGGGCAGGTTGGGCCTTTCCCGGGGTGAAGTTTGGAACTCGCGCTTCTCGCTTCAGTGTGCTTCCACTGCAGCTGCCCTAGGCTATGTGTTCCCTTGCCATGTGGTAGTGTCAGTGGGACCTTGTTCAGGTCAGGACCTTTGTCCAGTCACTGCACTCCTTTTTTTGGGGGTGTGCTGTGGATCAGTGAGCTGTGGGGGTTTTGCCTAGCATTCAGTAAGGGAACTGCAAAGTTTTAAGTTATTAATGAGGTTCGTCCTTCAGGTGCTGCAGGCTGCAAGGCGAGATGAAGAATCAATGTCTGCAGCCACAGCATGGTCTTTTGGGCCACCCACTGGGCCAAGAGGACTCCCTGGCTGGGAAGGCTCTTGTGTTACAAGCTGAGGCAGACCTAGCGAAGATAAGAGCAAGATGGCCCAGAGTGCGGATAGTCTGGCCGGCTATTCTGCTTCGCCATGAAGGAGCCTTTGTGTTAAAGCGGAGCCTGGCCTTCTGATAACAAGAGCAAGGTGGCCCGGAGTGCAGATAGGCTGGTGGCTATTCTGCCTCACCATGAAGGGCAAGGCCCTGGTCTTACAAGAGGACCGGTTGCCTGGGGTGCAGCCTCACCACGTTGGGCAAGGTGGCCCAGAGTGCAGATGGTCTGGTTGGCTATTCTGCATCATCATGAAGGGCAAGGCCCTGGTGTTGCTAGTGGAGGCCGACCTTGCGATGATAAGAGCAAGGTGGCCCAGTGTGCAGATGGTCTGGTCAGCTATTCTGTGTCATCATGAAGAGCAAGGGCCTGGTGTTACAAGTGAACCGGTTGCCTGGGGTGCAGCCTCACCGTCATGGGCAAGGTGGCCCGGCATGCAGATGGTCTGGTTGGCTATTCTGAATCATCATGAAGGGCAAGGCCCTGGTGTTACAAGTGGACCGGTTGCCTGGGGTGCAGCCTCACCATGATGGGCAAGGTAGCCCGGCGTGTAGATAGTCTGGTCGGCTATTCTGCGTCATCATGAAGGGCAAGGCCCTGGTGTTACAAGCGGACCGGTTGCCTGGGGTGCAGCATCACCATGATGAGCAAGGTGGCCCGGTGTGCAGATGGTCTGGTCGGTTATTCTGTGTCATCATGAAGGGCAAGGCCCTGGTGTTGCTAGTGGAGGCCGACCTTGCGATAAGAGCAAGGTGGCCCAGCATGCAGATGGTCTGGTCAGCTATTCTGCGTCATCATGAAGGGCAAGGCCCTGGTGTTACAAGCGAACCGGTTGCCTGGGGTGCAGCCTCACCATCATGGGCAAGGTGGCCCGGCGTGCAGATGGTCTGGTTGGCTATTCTGCATCATCATGAAGGGCAAGGCCCTGGTGTTACAAGTGGACCGGTTGCGTGGGGTGCAGCCTCACCATGATGGGCAAGGTGGCCCGGCGTGCAGATGGTCTGGTCGGCTATTCTGCGTCATCATGAAGGGCAAGCCCCTGGTGTTACAAGCGGACCAGTTGCCTGGGGTGCAGCATCACCATGATGAGCAAGGTGGCCCGGAATGCAGATGTTCTGATCGGCTATTCTGCTTTGCTATGAAGGGCAAGGCCCTGGTCTTACATACTGATAAGAGTAATTTTGGGGACCCCCGCTAGGCGTAAAGACAGCCAGTTGCCTGGGGTGCAGCTCGTCTTTTCTGCAATTTGGCTGTTCCAGGGGTGGCATAACCTAGGGGTTCCTAGGTGCTTGGGCTGGGAAGACGAAATGCCAATCAGCAGCTTAGAAATGCCATGGAAGGCGACTTGGGCCTCTTCTTATTGCACCCTGATATACAGGTCGAGTTAATGGGGGACGTATAGGGGGGGCGGGGTGCACCTCTCTAACAAGGGCAATGCTATATTTCTAGCAGATTTGAGGCGAGGGGTGCTGTTGGTGCTGAATCACTTGGTGGGGGCAAAGGCCTAAGCAGAGCCTTGGCCTTTGCTATGGTGGGGTAGCGTGATCAGGAAGTTGAAAATGGTGAGCACCTGGGCATTGTTATAAAGGAATTAAAGGGTCCTCGAGGAATGGCTTTCGGGCCTTTGCGGCTCAAGGACGGGGCTGGGGTGACCTTCCTTAGAACAATCTGGCCCGGCCTATCTCAGCAGGCCTTGTGGCTTCTGGGGTGGTGGGCCAGTGGGTTCTCCTAAATATGCCAAGCTGCTGGTCAAGAGCTACATTGGGTGGCTCAAGATCAGGGAAGGTGCGTCGCCCAGAAGAAGATGAAGGTGGTCATGAGTTTGACACTGGTCATATTCCTCAGTACATTTTAGCAGCCCCTTGCCAGTTGATTGATTATAAATAATTAATACAGTGGCCCTTGTTAAATCCATATTGGTGTCTGTCTCTTCATTCTGATTGTGGTGGCAAAGCTTGTTATAGTGTTTGGCCTTTGGGCTCAAAATACATAAAATAGGTTAAACAGTGGTACTGAAACACACTGAGGGGGTCTTCATCCAAAAACAATGGAGCCTAATGTTTTTTCAGCATACCTTCCTACCATGAGAAGACCTCTGCAGTCCTGTGTGAAATGTTTCTGGCATTGTACAGGTAAGTGATATCGTAAATTGTATATCACACTAGATAACTTTGCCTATGCATAGAACGTTCCACAGGCTAACCAAGAATGTACTAGACTCTGAAATGTGAGCTGGAAATACACTTCCATGTGAGAAAGTGTCAATGTTATTTATTTATTTTTCTTTCAATGAAACATCTGAAGTAGGTTTTTGAACAAGTGTTCAATAATATGATAGTTGTTGATTGTATTGGAAGAAGAAATATATACCTAAAGGAACGTAACTTCATCTATTAACTGGTGTGGCCACATGTTATAATGTACTTCATGCTTTAATCATGTGTTGGCCAAATAGGGTATGTAAAGACTGATGGTACATTTGTTCCATTGGATCTAGAACAACTTAACAACAAACCCTTAAAACTTGTCCCAGTGCCCCAGAATGAAATCACAAGATACATAAAACTAGGTGAGTTCTTTTTTAAAAAGTTGAATTGATCTGCAGAATTAATTTACTTTGCTCATGTAATTAATTCACCCCATAACTTGTTCAGATTAACTAAAACAGCCCTTAAAAGGCTCTTTGATTGTGAGCAACCCCCAGCCTGACTCAAAACTCAGCTTAGCTATTGCTCCCAGGTATTGATTTTTATAGTCTGTACAAAATCTGTGCCAAGAGGAGCTGAACTTGACCCCTTTCCCTTTCCTTCCTGACATAGCAGCTAGGGTTGAGTCCCCTCTCCACATGCCTCTGGACAGGCAGCCAATAAGTGGCTAGCTTGAGTTAACTCCCTTTACCAAAGTTCCCGCCATTTTTCCCTGTATGAAACTTGTGAGCAACTAGATGTTAGATAGTTAGCTAGATAGATAGATAGATAGATAGACAGACATAGATATATAGATATAGATATACACACACGTGTGTGTGTGTATATATATATATAATTTTTCCCCCTCAAAAAATTCAGCCCAGACGTGATCAGCCAGTCCACACTGCCAAACAATGGGCAGGAGGGAAGGAACCACCAAGTAAGGCTTAGGGTGGAAATGGGGGGGAAGACTTAGATGGGCATTGTCTGTACCCTTTCCATCAGCCAGAGCACTTAACTCCCATTGTGCATCACTTCTTTATTCTGTTGAGAGGAGGAGGTGTTGACTAAAGCATCCCCCCCAGCCCCAGTTAAGGGTGGAAAATGGTATTATTTGTCATCATATCCAAGTTGTTTAATAATTAACACATTTTAGAGGTTCTCACATTTGAGGTGGTTCCAGACACAAACACTTATAGGTCAGATGCTGCTGGTGAGCTTAGTAGATGGTTGGGCTATGGCCAGCAAGGTAAGAATTATTATATGGATAGATTATGTTGCCAAATGTTAAAATGTGATTTTTTTACAGGCAAGCATAATAGAGACTGCTTGTAGATGCAGGCTGCAGTTCAATTGCAAGCAAATAAATTTAGCTCAACATCAATGACTGAAGAAGAGAGATTTTAGTTAAGAATAAATAGGTGGGGTATAACTTTAACAGCAAATACATTAAAGATAATTTAAGTATTGGCTGTTCTGCTCTTTGGGAAAAAAAGACTATTATGGCATGAGGCAGAATGATTTTTGATGAATTAGGTGAAAAATCCCACTGGAGCAAAATCAATCTCAACTAGGTGCTTTGTGCTATTGATCTACCTAAAGTATTATATTACTAATTTGAAAGGCTTGGGAAGGGGAGGAATAGGGAAACTACCTCCATGGTCTTCAATAAGGTGATTTTGGTGCAGAGCTAAAACCAGGCAATTCTACATTTAAGATTAGTTTCTAGCACTATTGTAAGTTTCTTTCAAGAACAAAAATACTTTCCCAACTCATTTAATAACATTCTCAACTCCTAGTGCTTAGTGAATGCAAGAAAGAGCTAGGTCGTACAGCAGCTAAGGGGCTGAGCTGTGAACCAGGGATTGTCCTGTGAAAGGAATATATGTAGCCCTTTTCAAACATTCTGACTGGTTGGGATGAATCCACATGGCACATGGCAGGAAGCAGGGGAGTGATTGATCATGGTGGCAGCAAGCTCCACCTAGCTATGGCCTGTATACTTCACAGCCAAAGCCTACTGTGAACAACATGGGGCCAATTAAAAATCTAACACAAGCCCCAAAGGGTTTTATCAATTATTTTTATCTCTGAATTGTTTTTATGTTGTTCATTGTGCTTCTTTCACAATATTAAACCTCAGTACAGAGTATTTTGCTAAAGCTGTTGTAGTTACTCATAGGAAATTTTCTGTAAATGTTATTAAATAACCTGGAAGTAGATTGCACATCAGCATCACTTATCACCTATAACCACAAATGTATGCATACGAAATACCCATTACTGCTTAGTATAATGTGTTTGTTTTTACTTTGTGGTATTTCCCTTTAAAATCAGTGCCACATTAAGGATGCCAGCTTTGTGGTCATTCACCAGAAATTCAACTTCATTCTCTCTATAATGGCAAATGTCCTTTCACTATCAGGGAACACAGTAAAAGAAAATGTATCATATTGTCTGCAGCCCAAAGTGCACGCCTTTAGAATGGCTTTGGGAAGCTATCTGGTTTGGTTTGAATACTTATATTTTAATTGTATTTTTCTTTAGAAGAAACAATCTCATTTTTCAAATGCATTGGTTTGCTTTTGCCCATGTTGACATTAAGATCAGCACATTTCTCTGCATTATTTTTGTGCATAAATGGCATATTATATATAGTGTATAACTAGTATAAAAGAAATACTTGAACTATTAACAACATCATTCAACAACATTAAAAATTAGGCAATCAGAGGCCGTGTTCAGGCTGGCAGTTTGGCCCGGCAGGCAAACGTTTGAGGAGCATTTCAGTAGCAGATTAAAGGGGCGGGTTCACAAAGGCACATGTTTCAGGTGTCCCCCAGCCATACTCAAGCCGCCTTGTGCCGCTTCCGAGTTTAAAAGATACCATGTTAAAGTGGTAGCAAACCATCTATACAGCACATTGATTCCAGTTCCGTGAGTGTGAATGCAAGCACTGCTAAGGCGGGAACAACCCACAGTTGATAATAGGTGCCAGCTGATTCCGCGGCAGGTGCACGTGTGCACAACCGGAATGCTCCAGCGTGCCGAGTGGAAGTGTGGAGTCAATCCTGCCCAATTTGCTGATGTGCCCAACTGCCCATGTGCATACGTGCACGCAGCTGAGTACGGAAACCACGCTAACAGCCCGCCAGGAGCGGGTGACAGTGCGAATGCTCCCTTGTGCTTCCTCCACGGTATCCTCCCGCTTCATTCACTGCAGTGTGAACGAGAATACCGGGAACAAGCCATTCCAGGTCTATTCCATTTTTTCTTTGCCATGACTCCCTAGTGCTTCAAATTGCCAGTCTGAACTCAGCCAGAATTAATGAGAATCACAACATGCCTGTCTATAACTTTTTTATCCCATCCTTCCTCCAAGGATCTCAGGGTGTGTCAGGATTGGGTTTGACGAGACCTTCTCAGAAGACAAGGGGTAGTGGCAGCTAACCCTCAGGAGATCAGGACCACTCTAGCCTCTGGGCTCTTACTGAGGACTCAGGCCACTGTTTACCAAAGATTCAATGAGAACCCCCTGTACCCCTGGAGTAGCGGAGAATGAGAGCCTGGGTAGAGGCTTACTTCTATTGGTGGAGTATCCAACTGGCTGCTTAGAACCTCTCATCCACCCATGAAGCTTGTGAAGATCAAGATCCATCATGTTTTTTGCAAGATGATGGATGAAGGCTAACTATCAGGCTTAAAGCCCTGATGACCACTATATGTACTCACTTTCATAAATAGCCTCATCCTGACTGGGTGATAGTTGGATCAATAGCTTCACTACAGCTTGCTACTGCCTAGCCTGAGCTCAAACTGCAACCTGGACAGGGAAGCACAGAAAGTTCTCCCCTCCTCTAGTTTGTTCCTTTAACTAGCTTGTGAAATGTGTTTAGGTGAGGAAAAGTGACTAGTAGAAAATCACTCAGCAACCTTCATGTCCAAATGGGGTTTTGAACCTGAGGCTACTTCTACATAGGAAAATTTTCTTGCATGGAATTCAGAATTCCTTCATATTTGTTGGGAGCATCCACATAACACTCTGTTCATTCCAAGCATGGTTGATGATGGGGATTTCCTCTTTAATCCTGAAAAAAAACTTTGGGTGGAGAAAAACTGTAGGCATTCATCTGGCTGAGAGCCAGTTTGGTGTAGTGGTTAGGAGCATGGACGCTAATCTGAGAGACCCAGGTTTGATTCCCCAGTCCTTCACATGCAGCTGCTGGTGTGACCTTGAGTCAGTCATAAGTTCTTTCAGAGCTGTTCTCTCAAGGGTAGTTCTCAAGAGAGCTCTCTCAGCCCCACCTACCTCACAGTGACCGGTTTCCCACAGCCGCTGCTCTGCTCTTGCTCCTCTCTTTGCCCCGATGGTACGTGTCAATTTCCCACTCGAAGCCATGCGGCCGCATTTTGACCCACGGCTTTGCCCAATTTTGCCCACAGTTTCGTAATCCTCAAAAAACAGGATCACGAAACCGGGGGGTAAATCGGGCAAAGCTGCAGGTCAAAATGCGGCCACGTGGCTTCGAGTGGGAAATTGACACGTACCATCGGGGCAAAGAGAGGAGTGAGCACAGAGCAGCGGCTGTGGGAAATCAGTCAGTGTGTCTGCTGCGGGGAGGGGAGGGGAAAGGAGATTGTAAGCCACCCTGAGACTCCTTTGGGTGGTGAAAAGTGAGGTATAAATCCAATCTCCTCCTCCTTTTCCTCCTCTTCTTCTTGATACTCCATACATAGACATCAAAGGAGGAAGGTAGAGCTCTGCCTCCATAATTTCTTGGGGTAGTTTACTGCTTTGCATAATTATTCTCTCTTTTCCACCCTCTAAAGGACTCCCTCCCCCATTTCCTTACTGAACTATGCTATAGTGTAAGTACTGGCTATCGGGGTCACTAAGTCGGAATCACTATCTTGTTGCAATCTGGTTATGCTATGTTCTAAACCAACACTCAGGCAACTACATCACACTGGCTTACACGCACACACGCACACAAATGGCCACATCAGCATATCTTCTGAAAAATCCAATTTAGAACATTACTGTTACAGCTACTAGAATACAGATCTACTGTTCAGGAGACTGGCAATGTACTGCCATACAAAGTTAAAGCATTCTAGACCCAATAAGTTCAATGAGCTTAGACAGGGGTTTGCAGAGGAAGTGTAAAGCAAATGAGCACACAGAAAACATACTTGTGACTTGCCAAGTTCAATCCAACCTACCTGCCATAGACAGTGGCCCACCAGAGGTTTGATAAACCCCTCCTTTTGATTATTCTTGGGATCTATATGAAAGGGGGAATCATGCACCTAGTAGACTACAGTACACAACTGCTGTGATGCATTTGATTTGAGGGCTGGCAGGATTTACAGATTTATCCTACAAGGTTATGCCCAAAAATCATATACTTGATTATATACACAAACATTTGCTATAACCCTGGTTGTGATGTAGTTTCCTATTATTTCATGAAATCATAAACATTACACAACAATTTTACAATAGAAACCAGTGATACAGTCTTTGTTCCATTTGCAGTGTCTCAACTATAATTTTTTCTCCCCAGATAGAAAAGAATAGAACCAAATGAAACCTTAGTTATGGTAAAATAGCAACATATACAAACATTGGTCCCAACCAGTTTTTCCACTGATGAATAAAGGAAGGAGGGTGTTCCCTTAGAGCACTTAAAAGGCTATACAGGATATCAGTTTGGTGTAGTGCCAGTTTGGTGTAGTGGTTACGTGTGCGGACTCTAATCTGGGAGAACCGGGTTTGATTCTCCGCTCCTCCACTTGCACCTGCTGGATGACCTTGGGCAAGCCATAGTTCTGGCACAGCTGTTCTTGAAAAATAGCAGTCTTTGTCAGAGCTCTCTCAGCCCCACCTACCTCACAGGGTGCCTGTTGTGGGGAGGGGAAGGGAAAGGAGATTGTAAGCCGCTCTAACACTCCTTTGGGTAGTGAAGGGCAGGGTATAAATCCAATCTCTTCTTTTTCATCATCATCATAGTTTCCATGGGATCAGCTGCAGCAGATAACAAGAGATAGCCAGACCTTCTTACAGTTGTTCAGACCTTCTTTTGTCAATGTAAGCAAAAGTGCTTTTGTCTTCTTCTTCCTCCTCCTCCTCAGTGCAACTGCCCATAACATTTTTTGTATGTACCTTGCTCCTAGCATTAGCTTTTTGACACTCAAAGGAAGCTGCTGGGGGAAGGCAGGAAAAATTCAGTTAGGCAGCATCTTATGTTAGCAGTGCATAATAACTAGAAATCTATATACTAATTCTCAACAGTCCCTTCTGCATGCAGATACTTATTTCTACCAACAGAGGTCTCACTCTTGCACAGCAGGTTTTTCTACAGACTCAGGATACTCTTTGGATCTGCAGAAAAATCAAAATAGTAAAATAAACAAAACCAACCACAGGGAGGGTTGAGTCCCCCCCCATACCTTTTGAAGTAGCCCTTGCATGGATCTACTCCAGGATCTGCCCACATCAACACTGAGAGATTAGAACATGGGGGGGGGGGGAGACTTCTAAATCGTTCTGTCAGTAAAAGGCAGGGGGAAGGGCCCTTTCCAAGCCCATTTTAGCCTTTCAGGGATGGATCCCGAGGGTTGCCTGAAAAGGGTTGCCAGTGCAAGACTGGGGAGTTCCTAGAGATTTTGGGGAAGGGAGAGGCCTCAGCTGGATATAATGCCACAGAGTCCACTCTCTGAAGCAGCCATTTTCTTCAGGGAGACAGATCTCTGCTGTCTAGAGTTCAGTTGTAATTCTGGGGGGGGGTCTCCAGGCCTCACTTGGCAGTTGGCAACCCTAGGCCTGGCAGCAGTCTAGGGTTGTCAGGTCCCCCCTGGCCACTAGAAAGGGATGGGGGGACTAAGGTTGCCATATCCAGGTTGGGAAACTCCTGGAGATTTGAGGGTGGAGGACAGGGATCGCAGTGAGGTAATATGCCATAGATCTCACCCTCCAAAGCATCCATTTTATCCATGGGTAGTTATCTCTGTAGTCTGGAGATGAGCAGTAATTCCAGGGGATCCCCAGTTCCCATCTGGAGGCTGGCATCCCTAGGCAGTACCCTCTGGGTGACTTGATACCACCTGACTTGCATGACTCAACTAGGCCTGGCTGCTTGCTACTCTTCAACAGCAGTCACCCAATTAAAGTCAGTGTGGTGCAGCAGTTAGAGCTTCAAAGTAGGATCTACAAGACCCAGGTTCAAATCCCCATCTTGTGGTAGAAGCTCACTGAGTGATTTTGGACCAGTCACATACTTTCAGCCTAACCAACCTCACAGGGTGGTTGTGCAGATAAAAAAAGAGGAGAGAATAATGTAAGCTGCTTTGGTCCCCACTGTGGAGAAAGACTATAATTTTCCTAGGTAGAGGCTGTGAGGGAGGGGGGTGGAGATAGAAAGCTGAAGACAGAGAGGCAGAAAAAGGTAGGTTGGCTGCTGGGTGGGAAGGAAATAGGGTTGCCAACTCCAGGTTGGGAAATTCCTGGATATCTGAGGGGTGGAGACCCGGGGAGGGTGGGTTTTGAGGATGGAGGAATTTCAGACCAGTATAATGCCATAGACTCCACCCTCCAAACCAGTCATTTTTTCCACAAGAACTACCATTGCCACCCTCCAAGTGAGGGCTGGAGATTACCCAGAATTATAACTGTTGTCCAGGTGACAGAGATCAGTTACCCTGAATAAAATGGCTGCTTTGGAGGGTTGAGTCTATGGCATTATACCCTGCTGAGGCTGCTTCCCTCTGCAAGCTTCACTGTCCCAAGGCTTCAGGAATTTCCCAACCTGGAGCTGCCAGGCCTATGGTGAATTGATCTCTGTAGCTGTAAGAGCTGCCAAAGCTGTTGTGGGGGGAGAGGAATCAGGTGGGTAACTGGGAGTACTGCCACCACCACTGCTGCTGCTGTTGTGCAAGGTGGAGGAGGAAGCAGGCAGGAGGCTGGGAGAGTGATGGGCAAGAAAGAGAGTGATAGGGTGGGGGGGGCTGAAAGAGAGAGAAAGAGTGATGGGGTGAGGAGGCAAAAAACCCAAAGAGGATTATGAGGGGCAGAAAGAGAGAGGAAGTAAATGCATGGAGGAGAGACAGAGGTTAAGAAAAGGGGGGAGCATTAGGGAGAAAGAGGGTAAGAGAGGTAGGAGGAGAGGGGAGAAAGCAAAGGTGTGAAAAATGGGATAACTGTCCCGCAAGTGTCTTGTGGGTCTCCACTTGTCATAACTGAATATTGTGAATTTCTAGGTTCCTGTTTAGTGAAACATCTAAGGAATTTTGAAAGAAGCAATAACAGTTTCAACAACACTACCACATATCCCAAGAAAGTATTAATCCTAGTCTTGTTATTTATAAAAATCTTTTTTTAAGTTACTGATACAGCCATACAGAGTATTGCAATATCAATTACTATATTCCTTCTGTAGTCTACCACTTCTTACTATAAAGGAATGACTTTTCAAGATTTCTTTTAGATACAGGCACTTGCAGGTGAAGGTTAGTGGCTCAGCAGTAGCTTTGCATGGAAAAGATCCCCCATTCAGTCCCTGAAATCTCCCTCTGAAAGATCTCAGATAGCAGGTATAGTCTGTCTGAGATCTTTAAGAAACCCTTCCAGATGGAGTATGCCAATACTGAGCTAGATAGACCATTTGTATAATAGAGCTTTACATGAATGCAATCATATGAATGTGTCAGTTTCCATGTCTAGGCTCCGTTCAGAAGTCCAATACCTTATATAGCAGGCCAGTTGTCTGCTCCTTTTAAGGATTCCATTACAAAAAGGGAAGAAAATTCAAGGTTCACCTCTCTCCTCCTTTCCCCCAGCTGGCTCCTCTGTTCCCTGGAGCCAAGACCAGTCTGTCCTCATCAGCCTTTCCCTCATTTTTAAAGTTCAGGCTAAAGAGACAGTGGTCCACATACAGTTCCTAGGCTCTCACGGGAGGGTGTACCTTCCCCTGAAAGCTGAAGAGCTGATTGGTTGGCATCTCTGCCCTCATACATGTCACTTGGCTTGGCCATGTCTACGTTGTTAGCTCCTGGCTGAATGGGCAGTGAGGTTCTTACCATGGTCAGAACACTGCTACCTAGTAAAGTAACCAGCTGTCCCCCAATGGCTCAGCTCTCTCTCTACTGGGAGTCATGGATTCCCCCAACCCTGCCAGTTTGCTTTGAAGTAAATCCCACTGAGTCTGGTTTGTTATACTTTTTTAAAAAATCTAGCTATCTCTCCTTATATGTAATTGTCTGAATGTGTGTCACTCCATCAAGGTAAGGATTCTGAATCCTTACCTTGATGGAGTGACACACATCTTGTATACATATGTTTGAATGTGTTTGAATGTGTGTCTATACTATGTTGTAATAGTGACCACTGAGGAAGGCCCTTTGAGGCCGAAACGTGTTTGGTCTTCAGTTGGAAAGTGTTGACCCATCATGTGTATTAATATTTGATATACATTTATTAGTCTGATACTTGAAAAAAAAATTAACCCGAATATATTTTAATATGTGTAAACCCTAATAAATTTTGTACTTTTATAATATACATGGCCATGTTAAGAGCTGCCTCTGCCTTTTGAGTTGTTTTCATTAAGGAGGCATGAATCTCAGACAATTGTTCATGAACCGGTTGAAGGGATTTCAGTAAATTATCTGTAAGTCTCCGTTCCATTTGTTCCAGTAGATTAGGAAGGTCTTGTTTATTTAGAGACGCTTCCACCAAGTGTGTTAAAGACGAGTCGGCTGCCATTTCTGTTTTTTCGGCGCCAAAATTTTTATGGTCTGGGCGGCTGTTCCACAGGGTAAAAAAGTCTTGGGAAGTCTTACTTGTTAATTTCAAATTGTTGGCACTGTTTCCATTATTCCTGCCCATGCCGTGAGGATCGCAAGCTCCGTTTATTGTCTGGGGGTGCTGAAGATGAGGGAAGGGAAGCAGAGCTGGTAGATTAAGCGACCTCCATCGTTCCTGGCATTGCCACACACCCCGGAAACTTTTAAATGTGAAATGGCATCCTTTTGTGCTCTGTAGGTTTAATTCAATGCAAAATAGTTGCAAGTGTAATTTAATTGCCAAAGTGAAAAAGCAACACATGAAAGAATATATTAAAACAAAGGATGAATAATCCATTTAAACCTTTTAGACCTCATCCTTCTTGTAGCATCCTTCCTGTCTTCTTAGAATGCAAGACAGCATTTCCAGAATAATAAAGAATCAAATATAATCCCCAAACTTCCTTGTATCCTCTCAAAATGTCATATTCTATGTATTTTGGCTTGCTCATTCCCACTGCATAATGATAATAGCTCAGCAGATTTAAAAGAGTTTTATGTACCTCTTCTTTATCTAGAAAATATCAGCATTAAGAATAGCCATGGGGAAATATAGTCTATACTGCCAAAACAAATGTTACCACAAATTCAGCTTCCTTTTTCTCACACTAGGCTTGATAACTTGTAAAAAACTATTTCTGTTTCTCAGTTTGCCCCTTATCAAGCAATATAGTTTGAATCTAGTGTGGAAGCCTGCAATATACTTGAAAAGTGTGTTAACTTTTTGATGGGTTTGGATGGTACTAGTCATATATCAGAATTATAGTAATTCATTTTGGATTAATTGAGAATGTCAATAGAATAGTGTCTGGATGAAACTATATTTACCATGGCATAAAACAGGTGTCCCCAATGTGGTATCCATGGGTACCATGGTGCCCACTGACATCTTTCCTGCTGTCCACGAAGTGTTAGGTGGGCGGGGTGAATTAGGGCTCTTATCTAGCAAGGCTTGTGATTGGCCACTGGAGATTTGATTGCCTCAGGTAACCCAAAAGGTTGAGACAAAGCCTAATAACAAAACAATTCAACTGGATGGCATTTGCTTCCTGCACATATATACCATAATGCTATGAGTTACTCTGACCTTGAGTTTGCAAACCTTAGGACCAGGAATACCTTCAGTTTAAAAATGACTTTTGATGGTCCTGGTGCATCCCAAGAATGAAGAGGGACTTATTTAATTAAGATATTGCCCTTAATTCTTTGAAGTTTTTTTTTTAAGGCTTAGGTCAGAACTGATGTATTTTTAATTATGATTGACTATACTTTATGGTGTGTGTGCGACTGAACAACAACAACAACTACGAAGGAAGGCTGTTAGGTCAAAATGCATCTGGTTTTAATGAAAATTTTACTATGTAATATGAATTAAAGTTGTGGTATGTATATTTTTACATTTGTAAACTTAGTACTATTTGTTTTGTTATTAGGCTTTGTCTCAACCTTTTTGGTTACCTAGTTCTCCTAGGTTGAAGTTTTCTCTCCCCCCCCCTTGTCTTAGATTTGATTGTCTCTACAGATTTTTAAAAACAAGATCATTTGCCACCACACTATGATCTTCACTGTTTGACTGAAGTTAAGCTGTGGCAGCCATTTGGAGGCTGGCTCCATCTCCTGCAGTAGTTATTTTGCCAGTCATTTTATGGCTGTGTCCACCATGTTGTATCAGAATTCCAACGGTTCCTACAAGCTCAAAAAGGTTGGAGTGGAGACCCCTAGCATAAAAGATTGCTATGTATAGGCAATGTCTATAAATAAAGAGTGTATATGGAGCCTTCTTGTAGATTTAGCCATCTATTTTGGGATTTATACCTGATCACTGATTATAAGTGGTAAGTTCCTACTCTAATTCAGAATTCTTCAACTTTTTAAAACCAAGAACATAACTTTTGTTCCAAGGCAGCAGTGTGGGAGCCACTAAACTGCAAGCACATGACATCACAGCAGTATGACATCACAGTCCTGAGTCAAGAAGAGGAGGAGCCAGAGTTTTGTTCTCAGAAGTGTCAAGATCAGGAACGTGGTGATAGAACAAGAGAGCTAGAGAAAGAAAACACAGCCTGAGTATTTGCTTTTTGGTACTCTGTCATTAGTGTCCCTGCTTGATCCAGTTTGGTAACCAATGAATGTACCCCATTTTGAGTATATCTCCAGGACCAATATGAATGACCATTAACATTTAACATTATTTATTGTACATTTATTCATACATAGAAAATTATCATCAGTGATGGTTTATAGATTAACAAGATCCACAAGGTACATGATACTGACCCAAGGAGGATACAGTGTTCAATTTGCCATGGGGAGTTAACATAGAAAAGGCATGATGAAGTCCAAAAGAGAAAGGCAAGGACACCAAGGAAGAACTGATCAAATGCAGGTAGGCTTAACAAGCAGCTTGATCTTGCATATGTGTACTTATCACTCAGCAGATGGAACTCCATAACCACATATATAAGGTTTTTTACACATGGGATGAAGATTAATTTACCTATCTGAAATTTTAGTTGTTATTGTAGACTACATGACCATGCTATCTTACCAAACAACCTTTTGCTTAGCATCTTGCATATTTATATCATCTGAATTGTTTCTTGTAAATGTTTTATGCAGTTATTGCCTTTCATCAGCTCTAAAATGTTTGTTTGGGGAGAAGGGGAGCACTGAATTTCCAAGCAGCATTCTACTATAGTTGGCTCTGGGAGCTACAATTTTCAGCAGCTATATAATAAAGCACGTGCATGGCACCATCAGTGCTCATACACCAAAATTACAAGATAGGGAAGAACTTTCAGAAACAGATGAGGCTCCCTTCCCCCAGATATTCAAGGCTCCCTAAGAAAGCTCATAATTACTGAGCGGATGTTAAATCAGGTCTTGGGGATTTCACCCAAGTTGGTAGCCTAGAAGAATCATGGATATAAGAGTCTGGTTTCATACATTCCTAACTCTACATACAGAAAAGTCACATGTGAAGCACTCCTGAGTAAGTTACTCATTTATATTTCACCCATTTACTGCACAAGCCCTGGGACAATATGATCTTATTTTATCAGACTGACACTAAAAAGAGAGAATGATCTTCATAATCATATGTTAGACAATTTTCCTTTCAAAAAAGGAACTTGACAGTTTAATGATTTTAAAGCATATTTTTCTCACATTGCTGTAGCTTGACTTTCTGCAGTGACTGCTGATGTTTCAGAATGATGTATGAAATTATCATTGAACCACAAAAATGGAAAATGCCTGTTAAGCCATTTTCTTTTCTTATAAATTGTACGATTCATGCCTTCATAGCATTGCTTAACACTTTGGCCAATCTAGTTTAAATTACTCCCAGAGTAAGCTCAAATGTTACCTTTTGCTCTTGGTAATGGCAGCTTCCACTTGAAAACATGGAGACATGAACCTGTTATCAAGGTTAATGTCAGATTGTCTTTCATATGCCTTTTTTCCCTCTTGCTGTCCTGGAACTCTGTTCCAAGTAAGATTCCATTTTTACTGTGCAGCAAATAGGGCAGGAGGGTGGATGAGGAGATAAGGGGAAGAATTACATTTGAGTCAGAGTAGCCGTGGCCTACTACATGAGAACTTTCAATGAGATACACAGGCATCCATGTAAGGAACTTACATGACTCACCAATTATTCACTTTCCCAGAACTTGCCAGCCACTTTTAATTATCTCCATAGGAGGGGCACCAAAGATCACTCTAGGAAGTTTCCAGTCACCGTAGTTGCTAGGATGCTTCATGTATTTCAATGGAAGGCATCCCAAAGCTGTCAGTAGCAAATAACCAGGGTATATTTGTGATGAGTCGACCAATTATAGGACAATATCTGCAGGCTTTAGCATACCTTTTAAAAAAATTGTAAATGTTTTAAAATGTTTTTAAGTGTAGTTTATATGTTTACAAATGTTTCATCATATTGTTAGGTGAGATGAGTCTTGGGGGAAAAGGCAGTAAAATATTAAAACAAATAAATAAATGGACTGTAGCATCTCATCAAGACACATTATTCATGCAGTTAAAACAGTAGCATGCTATTCAGCTATGAGTTAAACTGCAGGTTTTGTTGTTCAGTCACACAGTTGAGTCTGACTCTTCACGACCCCATGGACCAGATCACGCCAGGCCTTCCTGTCTTCCGCCGTCCTCTGAAGTTTGCTCAATTTCATGTTCATTGCATCTATGACACTGTCTAACCATTTCATCCTTTGCCGTCCCAGTCTTCTTTGACCTTCAATCTTTCCCAGCATCAGGGTCTTCTCCAGTGAGTGCTCCCTTCTCATTTGGTGGCCAAAGTATTTGAGCTTCAGTTTCACTTGAGGTGGCACCCCTCCAATCCCACTGGAGCGCGGATTGCCTCCCCAGAGGTAGGGGAGAGCGTCTGCCATCACCGAGCCACAGACCGGAAGTCCCCCTATCTTCTATTTCTAAGTCCCTTCATTCTTCCATTGGAATGGCTCAGTCAATGAGGACAGGTAAATATCATCCAACCAATGAATGTCCTGCTAATGCAAAAGTGTTTATGATCTATCTTTATTTCTGAGAATCAGTATATATGTGTGTGTGCTTGTGTATTGTTTGAATGATATATATCCTCCAGTAAAAAGACATTATATTATACTGAATACAGTCTCTGTGTCTGTTCTGGTACTTACAGCGAAGGTGGGACTTCTATATAAATTGGTGTGAACCCTAATATGCCTATTGCCAATTAATAATCATAACTTCCCCTAGATTAATTGAGAATTCAAGGCAATTTGGGTAACATACATGACTACTGGGAATACTGCAGCAGGTGAAGCTAAACGTCAAGAAAATTGTTCCTACCTGAAATATCAGAGAAAACATCAAGAGTTTTTGTGTTGGGGAGACTACTGGACAGTTTCAGCCTTCCATGGCTATGAGGAAGATGTGTGTAGCTTCTGAGTGGATAGAAGGCGGAATGAGGTGATTTGAGGAAGAACTGGTGGTGATGATAGACATGGATCAGGGATGGAGAGAATACTAGGAGTGTGGAAAAGCAAAAAGAAAAAATACATTGTTTTGAATTTGTCATTTTAAAAGCTTGCATCAGATACTCTAATATTGGAATTAGTCAGACTTTAGGAAATTAATTGGTTGTCATTACCATTAAATCTCTCTTTTTTCCTATTTCTTTCTCTGTCCTCTTCTGTCGGGTATGTGACTGTCCTGAGCCTACCACACACATGGGGCCTATGAGATGCAATGTTGTGGTTTTATAGAAGAAGGGAAGTGAAATAGCAGGACAACAGGCAAAGGTCTGATTATATTACAGACATGGTGGCACCATGGCAAACCAAAAAAGATATTTATTGGCAGCATGATGAGAGAGATATGACCTGGGACAATGGAAACTCATACACAATTTCATCCTTTCATACAGTGAAAGATGTAGATTTTTTCAATGCCTTTTGACTTAGACAAAGTGCTCATATCATTTCATACATTCCTACCTAACAAAGGAGATCCCAGTGATAGCAATCTCTAAATAATGATATTTCTTTCTCTCCTATGACATATGTGAGAGTCAGAATGGTGTGGTGGTTAGAGTGGTGGACTACGATCTGGGAGACCCAGGTTCAAATTCTTGCTTTGCTGGATATTGTAACTCTGCATACAAGAGGATCTGGGAGAGAAAGGATTAAGAGAATTCTCTCACTCAGGTACACTTGGCAGTTGGCCTCCTCTTATCCATTAGATATTGAGCCATTGCTTGTCATAGGACCTCTCTTCTCTCTCTTACATGGGCTTGGAGCTGTAGCAAGTTAACTTTTTTGAAGTTAATCTGTTCACAGTGAGTTAAATATGTTAAATACATGAATATGTCATATAAGATGTGCTTCTGTTTTTGAAAATTAAAATTCTTTCTCTTGTTACCATTGCAGTCATAGCATCTTGGTAATTTGTTTGAACGTGGAGAATCAGGGATACTGTGTAAAGCTTCTGTGCTTCCAAGGTAATTTGTTTTTTTTTTTACATTTAACCCTATAGGTTTAGCTTCTATCAGAAATTTAGATTAAGCTTAATGTTTAAAGAAGATTTAAAGTCCTGATTAGCAAATCCTCTTCTTTAAAGTCCTTGATTAGTAGATCTCCATTGTTCTTTTCCATATTACTGTGATAAAGATGGCTGAATCAAGCAGATATTTGGAGATACCAAAACTTACTGCTGAGAACTATAGAAGCTGGCTTAAAGGATTTGATATACTCCTTGAAGCAAAAGGAGCTGCTGGAATCCTAGAGGAAGAAAAACCAACAGAGAAAGGCAAGAAATTGGACTTTTGGATAATCAAAAATGGGATTGTCAGAACATTATTATTGGATCACTGGATGACAGTGAGATTTTCATGTTTGAAAATACCAAGACAGAAAAAGAAATGTGTAAGACTCTAGAAGAATCTTTTGGGTTTACTAATATTAAATCAGAGGATAAGAAAACTTTGCAGACTTTGCAGAGAAAATTGTGAAAATATATATCTGAACTGAGGCAGGTGTTTGAAAATCTAGCAATTTGTGGCTTTAATCTAATTGATGAACAAAAGGCAAATTTTATGCTTGCGGTTTTGGGGGAAGATTTTTCTACATTGGTGAGTGTACATCATCAAAACCAAAAGAAAGATGCAAAACCTTTCAATCAGGCACTAAAAGAATTGCAGGAGGAATGCTCAAGTGAAATTTCTAGAAAGAACTTGAAAGAGCAAGTCCCACCCAGAGAAAGGGAGAAAAACCTATCACTGCATTGCTTTAATTGCAACAAATGGAGCTACTTTGCAATGGACTGTAAAAAGCCACCACCTAACAGTAGATTTTCTAAGATGCACAGGAACAGCACACAGGTTGTAAACAGAGAGGCAATTTTAAAAATCAAAAGCATGATGGTCCTAATGCAGCATACAAAGGAGAAGGTTGACCAGGAAAGCCTTATTTATGACAATGTTGAATCAGGCTGTGGTCACACAGCAAGGTAATTGCGATTTTTTCCCACTATAAATTTAATCAGGAATATTTTTTCCCGGTTTGGGATGATCACACATCCCTCCCCGAACTGCAAGCATTCTGCGAGGAGGCTCTGGGCACCATCTAGATGCAACCAGACCCACTCTCCACTGTCCGATTGCCTGCCAGCCCACCCGGCACTTCCTTCCCTGCCCACCTGCCTCCCCTTCACAGCAACTTTCCATGCTGCCAGCCAAACACTGCTGGCAAGCTGGGCACACTCCCCGGTGCTGGGGGTTCCCTCCCAATGCCACAGCTTCAGGGACTCCTGGGGTGAGCTCCGCAGCCTGCTCGCCTGCCAGCCTGCCTGGCACTTCCTTCTTTGCATGCTGGCTTCCTCCCCCAGCAACCTTTCACACTGCCTTCTGCTGCCCAACTCTGCTGGCAAGCGGTGCGTGCTCCCCAGCGCCGGGGGCTCCCTCTCTCCTTTCTAACGCCACATCGGGGACTCCTGGGGCGGCCAGGACCACAGACTCTGTGCTGGATGTGCACTTGAACATTTAAATATATAATTTATTCAGTGCAGGATTGCTCATGCACTCAAAGGAGGAAGCTGGGGGGGGGGAACCTCATCGCACAAAGAACAGTCAGATGACGCTAATCACAATCATTGCAAGAGATGGCTGTCCAGATTAGCGAAATTGCGGATTCAAAGCACAAGTACCCAGAAAGTACTTGATTTTCCCAGTGCAGGAAAACGTGGTAGAGAACCGGGAGGATTGCATGAGTGAGCCCACTTCGGCATGGGAGGCGGACTGGCCCATCTGATTAGATAATTTAAATATGAGAGGGAACAGCAGTGAAACCCGATCAAAACAACTGTGTGACCGCAGCCTCAGCCTCAAAAGAGAATAAGTGGCTAATAGATACTGGAGCATCTAGTCACTGCACACACTGCAAAGATTTCTTTGATGAACTTAATGAAAGTGAGAAAGAAATAAAAATTGCTAATGGTGAATGCATACAGTTTTAAGGCATAGGTACTGGCACTTCATGCTGTAGCACACCTCACAAAAATTTCTGAAATGAAGTTGGAGATGTCCTGTATATACCTGAATCAAGCTGTAATTTACTGAGTGTGTCTACATTGACAACAAAGGCTTTGACATATATAGCTGTAATTTTCTGAGTGTGTCTACATTGACAACAAAGGCTTTGACATATATTTTGGAAATAAGAAATGTACTAAATATACTATTAGCAAAGATGGTGTATATGCACAAGGTAACCAAAAGGGGGAAAGTATATGAATTGAGTCTTGCAGATGAACAGACACACCTAGCAAATGAAAGGAAAGGCAAAGAGAGCCTGGAACTGTGGCACAGATGCTTAGGACCTGGGCTTTTTCTTTTTTTAAAGAGGTGCCAGAACTTTACTATGCTGTGTAAACCCTGTTTCAGCTCCATTGAAATCATCAGACTTTCCTTGCAGGGCTGATGTGTTTTCCCTCTAATAGGACTTTACTTTGGTCTTCCATGCTCTGCCCCAGTAACCTTCACAGAACCCTGAGCTGCCTAGTTTGTGCAGGTCTGAGGTCCATTTGGACTATTGACTGTCCCTGGACATTTGAATGCATTTCAGGCAACTTTCCCACACAGAAGTTATACCAGGATAACTACTATAACCCTCTGCTTTCCCACTGTTTCTTCTGTCTTATTCTCCAAGAGCAAGTGTGGTGTAATGTCTAGAGTGTAGGATTAGGCTCTGGGAGACCCAGGTTCAAATCTCTATGCTGCTATGAAGCAGATGGCCAATCATTTTTTCTCAGCCTAACCAATGTCACAAGGTTGTTGTGAGTATAAAATGGAGGAGGGAAGATTTATTTATGTCTCCCTGAGTTCTTTGAGTAAAAGTGGGATAAAATGTACTAAAATAAATAATGCTCAATTCTCTCTCTCAAGCTTACTCATTGCCTAGTTTCTGTGGGTACTCAAATACTTGGATTTATGCTAGCATTTGGTGCTATATTTCTACTTTGATATTATAAAAGACCATGTGATTATGTTTTATTCTTCTCAGATAAACTATCTCAGTTTTTTTTTTCCTGCAATGTCTAATTCTTAGTTTTTCTTCCAAAATTGTTTAGGAACTCTGCCATTTTGTCAGAACCATAGAACAAGGTGTGGCAGCTTCAAATATTAACATTTTATTTTTTGGCCATGGATTAAAATGTATCCTCAGCTCCTGACAGGACAGGCAAGAGGGATGGCAGAAGAAATGCTTATTTCTTACACTTGTTTATTTTGGTTTGTAAATGTGATCCAGGTTGGGAAATGGAACATCTATCTGCTGCTGGGTGGCCAGTCTGACTCCAAACCGGAAGATATGGACTGGGCATTAAAAGCCATGTCTGGGTGGCTTAGGCTTAGGCTGAGCTGACTGAAATGGAATCCTCTTAGAGTTCTGCAGGGCCTGTAAAACAGATCTCTTCCACCAGGCTTTTGGGAGCTGCCTCCACCACCATCGACAACAATCAACTAGCCCTGTCCCCCTGGAATATCCATCAACTGCCTGGGCCAGCAGCCTGAAGGACAACCATAATGTATGTTTAAATGTAATTTACTTATCTAATTTTATGTAAGCCGGTCTGAACCAGCCTTGGCTGGGAGGGCGGGGTAGAAATTTGATAAATAAATAAATATGTCTAAGATATGCATAATAGAGCCACACATAGCTTTACGGGGTAGAAATTTGATAAATAAATAAATATGTCTAAGGTATGCATAATAGAGCCACACATAGCTTTAAAAAACCACTGATAATTGTTACCATAGATTTTCATGGAAACACAATTTGGGGTACTATTTCTACCTCTTGTGCATCCAATTTGGATATTTTCAGATATTACACTACTGGTATGCAATCCACTCTCCTTGAATTGCATGAAATCTCACAACCATTCTCAAACAATGGGGGGGCCTTGATTTTTACTGAATGATCATAATTGTTCTAAATTGTTGTGGCTGAATGGACCTGCTCCAGCCTGCAGGCCCTGTTCCACTCTACCCTCCAGTTTTCCCAACACCTGGAGAGGATTTTCTTTCTCTCTCAGTTAACCACAGCCATCACTTGACCTTTGTAAGGAATTACCCACTGGGAGGGCCAGGACTCCCAGCTTCCCTTCCAAGTTCTGAGGCCTTGCCTCTGTGTCTCCTACTGCCCAGTGCCTGGTCACCACAGGGACCATTTATTGCCTTATGCACCCTTGGAGGGCCAACTTGCTGCCTTCCCCCTGGCACTCCTTTTAAAATTGTGTATCTAAGATGATGGAGGTCTATGTGGTACACAGAACCACTACCAACATCAAAAGTTATAAAGTATTTATTAAAAAGAAAATGTTCACAAGCATACGTTTAGCACAGTACCAGATTGAGCAAGGGATTCAAATGAAATGGGTACAACACAGTTCCTCTGTCCTTCACTCTATATATGCCCTATCAGATGTTTAAAATATAGGACGGGCTCCTTAGCTTAGGAAGTTATGGATCTCTACAGAGTTTGCATTACCTTGAAGCTTCCTTCAGCTGTCCAGGCCAACACATGGCTAATGGCCTCCTCCTCCAGACCTCAGTTAAGAGTTCTGTCTGTTTTGATGGACTCAGCACCAAAGAGAGCTCCCTCTTTGCTCCTCTCTTTTCTCCACCCACTGACCAGCTCAGGCCAGGTCAGAGAAGTTTTTTCCTGAAGTCTCCAGAATTTATTTCCTGAAGTCTCTCTAGTATTTAACCCCTCCAAATCTCTGTTTCCTGCTTGAAGGGGGGGGGGACTTGACCATCCCATTGTCTAGACATACTAGCATTTGTATGAAGGTGGGCTGAGGTAATTGCACTGACTTCCCTCCTTCCTGCCTGTTCTCTGCCGAGAAAGAGAAAGAGAGAGAGAGAGAATAAAACTCAGAGTGAAGGTTTTGCTCATTTCAAACCTCCAAAGGGGGGGGGAATGCATTTCTTCACAATTGTGTTGCAAATGTATCATGTACATGTGTTTTCATATTGCTTTCCCACAGCTGTCTCCATCTCCAGCCCCTGTCCACCCTGCCAGACGAATAATAATACCCAATAAAAAGTGCCCCCTCACTTTAAAAAAAATCCTGATGGGATGGGAGGCGGATGCTTGATTGTTGGGTGTGTTTAAGTAGTAAAAAGATCTCTCTCTCTATCTCTCTCTCTCTCTCTCTCTCTCTCTCTCTCTCTCACTCCCTCCTGACCTCCCCTCTTCTCTAGCACCAAAACATCTGTAAGTTCAACTAAAGGTGGGCATCCCTCAGAAATATTTTAGACATTAGAAGCCATGCCTTGAAGTGGAAAGTTAAGCTAGATAACCTGCTGAGTCCCTCATCCAACCCTACAATACTGTTATTCAGTGTATGAAAATAGCTGCAAAAATACGGAGTGAGATGTCTAAGAAAATGACATGGGGAACAGTGGGGGGCAAATTGGAATTAAAAGGAGTTCATTTAGAAAGAGAAAGGGAGTAAGAGAAGAGAAAAATAGGGCAGTGGGAGAGGACAGATTGGGAGGTAAATTACAAAGTATGGGAGTGATGTACAATGAAGGTAATGGGTGATGGAAAGAATAAGGTTGACAGCAGAGGAGCTGTGACAGAGAGGGGTGAGGAAAGGTCAGAAAGCAACATCTGGTGGTGTTAGAATAAATGCTGTATAGCTAGGCATTGGCTGCTTATAATGAAATTGTATTTGCTGTGGAAATCAATCACAAAACCTTTGATATCTGGTTCACCTCTAATAATTACTGCTAGTAATTCAGTCATCATAGGAAATAATGGAGGAAAGAGGACACCCCTGCCAGGTGCCCTTTTGTAATGAGAAAGATTCACATCATTAACTCTTACACTGAATTTTGGTTTCTCATAGAGTTTTCAGAATGCATTCTGTGAATATTGTTCAGAAACCAGCAGGCTAGAGATTGTTGGAAACCACAAAACTAGCTTCTCAGATCTTGTACCCAACAAAGACTTTTCTAAAACTATTTTCACAGTGATACATTTTCTATGTTGTACCAGTATCTCGGCAAGAAATTAGGGTCCATTTGACCTCACACAAATGCCTGATAATTCTTTCATCTATCTATATAAAAGAAAGTCCCCTCACAGTAAAATCAATGCACAGGCCAAACTGCTGGACCTAGAAACACCAAATTCGGGAAGAGTGGTCCTATCATGACGTAGATGCTCACTAAGAAGGGATATTTAGAAATTTGACACCTAAGGGGGTCAAAAGGGGTAAAATGTGCTCCCCCCATTGATTCCTATGCAGCTGCCAGCCTGCAGCTTCCCTGCACCCCCCATTCTCTGATTGGTGAGCTGCAGAGCTGAGTGTTCTGAGGTGAAACAACAACAACAGTTACAGGAGTCTGCAGAGAGCTAATGACAGTTGAGGAAATCAGGAGTGGCCAACTGCCCGTGAGGTGAAGCAAAGCTGTTGGCCCAGCCTCCCTATGGCTTCAAGCATGCTCCCCCCTCCTACACCTGACAGGCAGTTGTCTGTCAGGTGCAACAGCAATTGCAGGGTGCTTGAAGCCATGAGGGAGTCTGCCTCAGCAGTAATGCTTTAGTGATCCTGCCAACCCCACCTCCACAGTGGCTTCTAATACTCCTCCCCCTCCTACACTGGGCAGTCCACTACATCACCACTCCCTCACACCAACTCCCGCTCACCTCTCACCTCTTCCTGTACCCAAGAAAGCTCCTGGCAAACATCAAGCCAGATACACCAACACTACACAGAGGAGGCAACTTAGGAATGCAGCAAAGACATTTGCACATAGTACTTGAAAAGTGCTGAGATTTTAGTTCTCATACTTTATTCAGCTCAGAACAAGACAAGAACTACCGGCTTGCAGGCCGGTTTATAAAGGCAAACAACCCACACCCCAAACACACGCCTACAACAGTCATAGGCCATTTACAGTGGCCGAGAGTTCCATAGGCTCTCGGCCTGGAGCCTAGCCCTCCAATTGGAGTGGGCTAGGAACTGCTTGGCCCATTGTTCCTGAGAGTGACGCTCAGCTGCTTCGCATGACTGCATAGCGACCTAGCCACGCATGCTGTCAGAGATGGATAAATTACAGTACTCCTATGGAGCACTATGTACCAGCAAGATCACCCTGAGGTGCTCAGAACAACACAGTCTCCAGATGAGCAAAACAATCCAGGAACACAAGTAGTGAGGCCATCACTTTCGTGGAAGGTGGCAGAAGTTGACTTAACAGATGACTGCTTCTTAAATGGACAGTTCTATGTGGCCTGCTCCAGAGTGAGCTCATCAAACAGCCTGGTGATCCTAGCACCTGAGGGCAGAACCACCAATGTGGTCTACAGAGAGGTCCTTCGGTAGAGAGAGAAAAAGTACGTATGTCTCACTTCATTTTTTACACCACAATCTTCTCCACTAGAATTGCTACAACAAATGTCACATTTCAAACTTCACATAATCTTAAATACTGTACCAAAGCACAGGTATCAGGCTAGTACCTAATATAAAGATACCTCTGAAAACCTAGGTAAAAGACTGTGACAGACAGAAGGGGGAAACACCATTCACTTAAGCCTATGAGAGTGCTGATCCAGCATCCAATCACCTTTGAGAAGGGGGTTTATCGAATGTTGGAGGGAAAACACAACAAGAGTTCAGTTCTGCCTCAAAGAGAGCAGTGGGAGTTCAGGTCTGGCTCAGGAGAAGAGCAGCCAGAGTGGAGGGTAGATATGCTTGGTAGTTTGGCAGAGTGGTTTGGCTCTACATCTGACAGAGAATAGTGTTCCAAATTGTTAGGCCTGTCTCTGGCAATGAGCAGATTTTATGCTATTTAGGCTGACACTTGGGAAAGGGCAGGCTGGTGTGGGTGGATCCAACCTAGTGGCTAGTCAGTGAAGGCTATTTATGCCTGAAAGTATTAAAGAAAATTGAAAATGGCTCTCTACACTAATGTGTCTCTGCCAGGTTTCTGTCTGTGCTGCTGATTTGTTCCTGGAAACTAATCTTTAAATAATAAATAAATAAATCTCCTGCCTCAGTCACCTCCATATTCTAGTTCTGCACCACAAAACTTACTTCACAGCAGTGAACCCAAAGCCTACACATTCGCTACCTTTAGAACACTTGGTATCTGAGAGGAAGGTTTATCGTTCAAACTAAATTAGGTTCCCCCAAAATCATAGGAGGTTTTGTGGGTCCTCTCAGTTGACAGAAACGGCCTGCCACAGAAAGTAAATGAAAGAATTATCTAAGAGAGGAGGTGGAAAACATAATTATCTTAGGGATCACAGGATAGCAATAACAAGGAACAGTCTCATGTTTTATGTTGAAAGGCTCTGGGGATAACTGTACTTTTATCAGTGACCGCAAAATTACCTGCTTGGCCTAATGAAGAGGGTATGATGTGAAAAATCTTGGTAAAATGTCTGGAAGCAGAAATATTTATTTATAAGCTCTGGATAAATTGTACAGTCTTTTATAGGCATTTCCAAATCTGCCACAAATGGGATTATTTGTGGTTTGGGTAAGTTCCTACCCCAGTTGCACTTTTTGTCAGAGCATGTACAAAAGTAGCTCTATAACTTTTTTCTCTTAAGACATTGTCAACTGCACTTTAATAAACGATGGCCTATTATGCACGGGGGCTTTGCTTTGCTTTTACTGTGCATGTCCGTCAAGTTTTCTTTTTCATTCTCCATTGATCTGCCTCCCTTCAGCACTCAGTTCACTTTCTGGTTGCTGTTTCCCCGAGTTTTCTGAGAGTGCTTTTGAGCCAGTTTTTCCTTTGCTTCACTTCCAAGGTGAAGGTAATTCAAAAGCATGCAGATTCCTCAGACCCCCCCCCCCAACTTTTCTGTGCCTTTTGAAGGCCACTCCACCACCCACACTGAGGTCATTCTTCCAGCTCTGCACTTTCCACCATCCTTCCCCCTTCATTGGTGCCCAAGCTCCATTTTTCCTCATTTTGAAATTTCTAATTTTTTTGACAAGCAGCATGAGAATACCACTAGTCTTGGATCACTGAATTAAAAAAAAAATGAGGGGGGAGTTTAAAAAGAGCTGTGCCAGGTTTAGTTCCCTGCTGGTATTAACTTGAAAGGGGGATTGGAGAGGAGGCAAATGGCAGTGTCTCCAGTGGGGGGGGGAGGCTTTGGCAGTGAGAGGAGAAGGCTGATCTTGATGCTGACTTAGTAAGCAGTGAGGCAGGGAGGGAGGGGAGCTGTGCCAATCAAACCTGCTCAGACACTGCAGCCCCCTCCCACGAGCAGGGCCAACTCTTCACCCTTCCATGCTGCATTGCTAAATGGGAGAACATTGCTAGGCTTCTTTGAGGAGAGGAAGGTAAGCTGAGCCCGTGGGGATATCTACATTCCCCAGCTTTCCCAAGAAGCATGCTACAGAAGCATGCAGAGCTTTGAGGAATTTACACACAGATTCAGATGGAAAGATTCTTTTCCGCCACACTGATCGTAAAGACATGGCAATCATCCCTCTTGCTTTGCTTCCAAGAAAGCTAACGAAGAAGTCAGGATGGCTTCAGAGCCTCAGTCCCATCCCTCACTCCTTCTCTCTCTCTTTCTCTTGCTCACTCTTTCTCCCTTCCTCCCTTCCAATCTCAATCAGTTGTAGCAAAGAATAAAGGAGAAGGGGGAGGGAGGAGGAGATCTCAGCTGATGGAGGGAAGGATTTTTGTTTTCAATTTAGTGGCATGACTAAAAAGGCTTTCCAGAGTTTCTGCAGAGGACTCCTCCCCCATACAAATTGCAGCCCTATGCAAAGCAAGGTGGAATTGTAGCCGACTTTGCACAGGCATGCACGCACACACACCATGTTGCCAATGATCACAGCTTGCAATGCCAGTGTCAGTGGGTTCTACTGTGCATTCTGTATACTCAACATGTTCCCCCATATTATGAGATCATGTGACTCATGACTCTTTCCTGATTACATAGCAGAGAATCCCCTTGAGCTCAGCAATATGGAAGATGGGGCTTCAGAGCTGCTTGTCAGTTTCAGAAAAAGTCTGGTCAATTTCAGCAGTGGGGTTCCCCCCTTTGCCTGTGTTCCTTTATGTTCCTTTTCATTCAATGAACTAATGCTAAAATGTATGCACAAAACCTTGCTGGACGATACTGTGCAGCTGCAATAGGTATATTGTGTAAATTAAAAAAAAATACTTTGGATGCCACCCCCACACATCATAAGTGATGTTCCACCCTGATTTAGAAAAGTGCATTTTTAAAATTGTAGCTGCAAAATAGATACACCAGAGGAAAAAGAATGGTGCATAAGGTGGGCACAGAATCTGAAGTCAAGTTTAACGGCTTACCACTCTGAAAACCTACAGTAAGATGTGTGTGTGTGTAATGGGTCAATGTCCCCAAAATAGAGCCACTTACCATTTTCAATTTTCTTTCTGTACACAAAAAGTGGGAGACATCCCCAGAAATATACTGATTTTGCATGTTGAGATGCTTTTCTACCACAGCTCATTAAAATTCTTAAGGGTAAAAGAAACCTGATGAATCCTTTTCCCAGAAAACATTGTTATAGGAAATGCAGCCAGGGCTTTTTTTCTGGGGAAACATACCGGAATGGAGTTCCAGAACCTCTTTGACAAAATTCTTTTTTTTAAAAAAAAAGGTTCATGAGTTTTCAGTATACAGATTGAAAACTTCATTTATCTCTTCAGAGTTCCAGCAAATCCCCCCCCCCCCAGAAAAAAAGTGTCCTGGATACAGCCCTTCCTGATAATTGATAATCACTCCTAACAACATACAGAATGTCTACCATACATTAGAGAGATATGTTCTTTGAGGAGAAAAATACCACAGACTGATAGGAAAATTTACGATTTTAATGTTATTAATAAAATTATTATCTGCCTTATATGAGTGCATATCTGGTCATTGTAAAACACAAAACCTTTAGCACCATGAACATCTTTTTAAAAAGAAATTGTGGGACCATGGAATTTGGCTTGCAATATGCCCCTGAATGCTGCCAAAGTGATACCTTTTAATTTTTATTTCTTTGTTTGCAGAATAAAGAAGTATAGTGATTGTTGCTTTGGTGTATGGCTGATTCATCCATAGAGTTTTTGCTTTTGTTGGCCCACTAGGCAAGGCCCATGTGTAAGATCTTTCAGACATCCCTAATAACCACATAGATTACTTGGACACAGAACTGGCCCTGTATCAGTATTTTTCCTGCTAGCTAGTCTCCTGGTCCCCAGGCATTCACTTTCCCCTGTGAATGAGCACAAGGAAGTCAGAACATTGGCCTATCAAGGTATTTCATATCACCTATTACTTGTTTTTTATTATTTAACTTTTAAACAGAAGATGCTTGGGGATTGAACCTGAGACCTTCTGCTCGACTGCTGGCCTATGCCTCCACCCCAGTTTTTAGAGGTGAAAATGAAAAGCTGCAGTTGATGTCTGTGCTACTATGTATTGACCTCTCTCCACTTACCCCACCCTCATCCCTTTCTGTATGTGAAACACATGAGCATCTGCAAATGAGGCCTTTTTAGGAGCTCCTTTTCCCATATTTATTTATTTATGGTCTGATAATAATTGAGATATTCTTTATACAACTTTTTCAAATCAATCACTGCATCTTTCTTTATCATACTGGAACTATTTTGCTGCTTCTAGAAAAGGGAAACAAATATTAACAAGCTTAGAACTCTAGTGAGAAATGTGCACTTCCTTCTTTTATATTTTCACGTGTGTAGTTCCCTAAATCCATTATCATTTCATTATTGACTTAACAAGATATTATTTCACAATACACTATCTCAGTTCCCCTTCCTGAAAGACCTTTATGACTTGTGATCATACCTATACACATTCTCAGACTCTCTGAATCTCTAACATACAATTTCAGTTACTTTAATATGTGGATACAGGTAACATTTAATACGTTAATGGCTTTTACACAGCTGTAAGAAGCCAGGCATTTTTCACCACAGTATCTACATCTTCCATACATGTGTAGTTTTAGTATAGCAAACAGCTCAGTGTTTCAAAATAATCCCTAGAGTAAGGGAGAGGAAAAAGTTGAAAATTGAAGCAAAACACACTATATAGCTGGTACTTGAGTGTTCCCCCTCCCTGGAGATTTTAATCTAAAAGACTGAGTGGGTTTTATCAATGCATTGGCCCACCACTCCTTTCAGCCTAAGAAGCCTTCCTCCAACTAGTGGCTCTTCCTTCTGCAGAAGACCGCCGAAATTGTAGGAAGGCTCTAGAAGGAAGGGGGTTTCAAACTTTACTAAGTGGAAAGGTGGCACGCATGATTCTTTTCTTACACAATTATGATATTTGATAATATATTAGTGAAAGAACACTTGACACATCTAAACATTTTTTTTAGTTTTAAAAAATTTATATCCCACCTTTCTGCCCTAATAAGGAACACCATGGCTGCTAACAAATTAAAATATACATAATAAAATCACACTCTAAAAACCATTAAAGCCAACAAAAAGTAATTAAAACGTGAACTAAAATACACACAAACATAAAAACAACAATTAAAACATAGGGCAGGAAAGAGAGATTGCTGAAGGAACATCAAATGAAACAAAAAGTCTTCACTTACTGGAAGAAGATGACAACAGAAAGGGACAGATGATTCTCCCTGAGGAGGAAGTGTCAGAATTTGGATGCCACAACTTAGAAAGCCACCTGCCTAATCTTAGAAGACGATGGCACCTGAAGCAGGGACTCCAAAGATGACTGTAGTGGTTGACTAGGTTCACAGTAGGCAGTCCTACTATGTCAGGTGTGTCAAACTCATTTGTTATGAGGGCCGGATCGGATATAAATGAAACCTTCTTGGGCCAGGCCATGTGTGTCATAAAATATAATGCCAGGTAGCAGAGATATAAACTTTATGAAGGACACAGACAAATACAATGAAAGATTTTTTAAACTTTAAATAAAACATGCTGAAAATACTAGCACTCTTGCAATATTTTGTCCATTTAACAGTCTCTGATAACTGACACTTCTTGCTCTGAAATATTGCATCAAAATGTCTGTGCTGTAGCAATCTTGAGTATGCTGTTCAGGTGTGTATCTGTAAGCTGCAAACCTACTTTTGTTTTATTGACATTCATTACAGAGATCTCAAGGTCAGTGTTATGAGCCTAGGACCCAGGGGGAAACATGAAATGGTTGGCCATTGTGAGCTTTTGTATATAAGTTGCTTCATGTGCTGGTCAAGAACATGAGAAGGCATCCTGACATAGACTGAGGAGGCATGTGTTTGTCTACAACAAAACTATAGTCTTCTCAAGAGAAATAACTACAACTTCCTACAAAGGAAATATGCTAGATAAATGTGGTCTGGACACACACTCTCATCCACCTCACTGGCTTGTTGTTATTCCTCCTCTAAAATAGTTCACATTGTATTCTTACTGAGAAAGACTGGATCATGAGGGAACGAATACAGTGAAAAGGGGGAGGGAACCCAGTTGCACCCAGGAGAACCCTGGCATAAGGAGACCAACAAAACACACACACACACTGTAACAAGGCACACAAAAGCTCATAACTTGAACAAAACTTTGTTGGTCTTAAAGGTGTTTGGTATTTCTCCCATATGATTGAGGCAGCCCAGCAAAGCAAGCTCTCCCTCGTTCCCTCCCTTCCTTCAAGGACGAGCCTCAGCCAGTGGAAGGAAAGAAGGGCTTCCCTTTGTCTCCTGCAGCCTGGTCAGGAAGCAAGCTCTGGTTGTTTCCTCCCTCCCCCCAGGAGGGGGAGGAGCCTCAGCCAGTTCTTTACCAGATTCTCTCAATCACACAGGAGAGGCTTGCCTATCTATCTCTCCTGTGTGATTGGGAAAGACAGGTAAAGCAAGCTGTGATGTGGCAGCAGCAGCAAAAGTAGGAAACAAAGCAGGAAACAGCCAGGTCCTCGTGGACTGGATTGGGGCCCTCTGAGGGCCTAATCCAGCCCATGGACTGCATTTTTGACACCCCTGGTTTAGAAGGTCAACACCAGCACCTTGAATTGTGCCCAGAAGCAGACCGGGAGGTGGAGTAGATTACATGGTCCCTGCAACCCATTTCTGTTAACATCTTGCTGCAGCATTCAGAACCATCTGAATATTCCAAACACTTTTCAAGGGCAGACCCTTGTACAGTGCATTGCAACAATTTAATCTAGATATAATCTAATCTGAAGGTAACTCCATTTATTTTTCATTTTTAGGGGGTCAAATCCTCTTATCAAAGTAGTCATTACTATTAAGTTGGAGGAGCAGTTTGGTCTGTTTCTGTATAATATTCCAGGATTTAGTGCTTTCCCTTCTTGTTTATCATGTGGATTATTATAAACTGGATCACAAAAACTTTGACTGTTTTTTCACTGATAATTATAGTTTGATTCATGTACACTTGTTTACCTTTATGTTCATACACTGCAATCAGTATCTCAAATACTCAAAAAAAAAATAACATTTTCAAATGTTGAAAATTGGATTGCAAATGCTCTGAACAACTGCATTCTCCCAGTGCTTTAACCATTTTGATTCTTTATCCATCCTCTTTGTAACATGTTGAAAAAACCAATGCACTAAAAAGAGATCTTCAGTACTATTGGTGTGTATATTGTGTATGAATATGGGGAAGCTATAAGCCTTGTTTCTCTATTTGAGCCTTGCCCATTTGGTTTAGATGATTCAATGTTAGTTCATTTAACTGTTTCAATACAATCACAAAATACTTCACTCGTGGGGCATTTTTGTACTGCATTTCTTTCAGCTGTCTGCCACTCCATCTATTTTCCCCATGGACAGGCCAAAACATAATTTGCAAAAGAGTTACTTTCCTTCATTCATCATGCATATGACACTACAAAGCAGCATTTGGCCTGATGAATCTAGGGCAAGATGGTGGGCATGAACCAGGAAAATGTGGTTCATGATGGTCCATGGTTCATCGCAAACTTGGTTCATGAGCCACAAACTGTTACAAACTTTTAGGGACTACATGAACCTGTTTGGTTGTGAGGTTTGTGAGGAAGTAGAATACCATCTCCCCCCCCCCGTTGTGCTAGAGACACCAACCCCGCTGGGGAAACTCTGACTGACACTCCACTGTCCTCCAAGTTTGGTGAGGATTGGGTTTATGGGGTCTGAGTTACAGGTCCCCAAAGAAGGTGCCCCCATTCTCCATCATTTCCAAAGGAGGGAGAAAAAGAGCAAAAAAGCAAAAGCAAGGGCAATAGAAGCCCAGCAGAACAGAATCAAAGTCCCTGAGAATCTCTGCAGTAGAAACTGAAGGGGGGGGCATTTTCAACCCCAGCAGAACTGGTGCAATGTGCCCAGCAGAACCAGTGCCACTGTTGCACTGAAAACCCAATAGGACTAAGGTCAAGCCAGAGAATCTCTGCAATAGAAACTTAAGGTGGTGTGTGTGGGGGGGGGGGGTTTGCAAGCCCAGCAGAATCAGTGCAATGTACCCAGCAGAACCAGTGCCACTGTGGAAGTGCAAGCTTAAAAGGACTGATAACAAAGCACAGAGTCACAGCAAACCCAAGCAAGGATAAGGGGGGGGGGACCTCTTGAAACTGACAACACTGGTTTGATACTGACAATAGTGTTTCAAGGCTGAAGAATTCTGCCCCCCCCCCCCAATTGCTTTGAAGTTTGGTAAACATTTTGTCTGAGCAGAGACTGTCTGGAAATGTATCCACCCACAAACTGCTATAAAGTTCATGGAAAGTTTGTGTCAGTTGAGTTCCCATGAACTTCACTTTGTGAACCATGCACCAGACAAAATTCGTCACGAACTTTACTTTGTGAGCTGGCTCATGCCTATCCCCAGTGGTGGCATCATGCAGATAATGCTCATCTCCCTTTCTCCCATCCCATAATTCATACAGATACAGGAACCAGCATGGCATAGTGATTAGAATGTTGGACTGGCTCAGGTTCAGATCCCCACTCTGCCATGGAAACTTGCTGGGTGACCTTGGGCCAGTCACATACTCTCAGCCTAACCTATCTCACATGGTTGTTGTGAAGATAAAATGGTGGAGAGGAGAACTATGTAAGCCACTTTGGGTCCTCACAGGGGATGAAGGCAGGGTATAAATGCAGCAAATGAAGATGATGATGACGACGACGACATACTTGAATCTTTGCAAGAAGTATGGCTTACCATAAGCCAAAAATTCATGGGAACACAAACTTGACAAAATCATGGAGAATGATGAAACAAAGATCCTTTGGGACTTCTGATTACAAACAGATACATACCTGGAACATAACACTCCTAATATCACAATTGTAGAGAAGGAGAAATAGGGTTTGGATCATTGACACTGTAATCCCAGGAGACAGCAGAACAGAAAAGAAAGAACAGGAGAAGATCACATAATACCAAGATCTATAAATAGAGTTAGAACACCTCTGGGAACAGAAGGTTACCATTGTGCCCATTGTCATTGGAGCCCTTGGAGCAGTGCCTAGAAGTCTCAAGAAGCACCTGGACATTCTGGGCATTGAGCAAATAACACCAGTTCAGCTACAGAAAACAGTGTTGCTTTGAACAGCAAGAATCTTGTGAAGAGACATCTGCAATTCCCAAGAATGTGGCTAGATTTCAAATTGCAGAACACCATCTACCAGTCAAATATCTGACTGTAACAGTTCATCATCATCATCGTCATTGTCGTTGTCGTCATCATCATCTGGTTTCTTCCACTGCACTGAAGAGCCACAGCTCTGATGGAAATGAGTCTGAGCCAGGGGAAAAAACCTCAGAGGAAACAGTTGACAATTACTATGACTTTTGTTGGAGAAGCTTCACAAGGAGCATAGGTTTGCAGGGTGATCCTGGATCTATCATTCTGTTTAGATCACTGCATCATAGCTATGGCAAAGAATATATTATCCCAGTTCCATCTGCTAAGAATGCTGCAAGGTTCATGTTTGAGTGGCCCAGTTATCTCTTAGCCATTCATGAACAGATATTTTAATCTGGGCCTTGAATAGCCCTTCTGAAGGGTTGCTGAGGATTAGCTATTTAAACTCTGAAGAGGTTTGAGGAATAATAAATCTTCCTGCAAGCATGCCAGAGCTGGCACTATTTTTATAACAGTGATCCTTTTCTTAAAACAACTGCAGTTTTATTTACATGCTTTACAAGTGGGGGAGAAACTGAACAAAAATGACTTGTTCAAAGTTTTCTGAGCTTGTAAAGGTATAATTATTGTATCCTAATAATTATAACAGAAGACATTTCTCTTCCCCTTCTCACTGTTTGATCTGAACTGCACATTTCTGATCTTCTTGTCAAAGACAGAGCTGTTTGCATGGGAATATTCTGAACTTTGATGAAAGTTTTATGACACTTCCAACAAAACATGCTGCTCATTAAAGTTTCATACTGAGAGAGCTCTATCTCTATTGTTTTTTGAATTGTAAATAACACATAATTGTTATCAATGAGCACTTGATGCAATACCTCTTCCCAGAAATGTTATGTCTGCTGTTGGAAATTTGCTTTCTCAGACGTCCTAGTGGGCTAGCTTTCTTCAGTACTTTGGTCACACTAGTAGCCCTATAAAGTCAAACAATAATGAAGTTAGTACTGACTTATTTATAACATTTTGCAATAGTTTTTAAAAGGAGAAAAATTAGCTGGTCTTTAACTCCTATTTTTCCTCTATAACATTCTCTCTGCCCTATGTAACACTAGGGGGATCCATGTCCCATTAGTTTCATGACACAAAACAAAGCACATTTGTTTTTGAGAAGGTAAAAGACAGTGTTGGTCTCTCTAGCCAACATGAATATAATCTATTTTTTTAACTACCCACACATAGATTGGGTCAATATCAGGCCCATAACTACAGTGGGGCCTCTCAGGGCCTGTCCACCCAACTCACCATGAAGACCCCTGTCATGACCCCAGGGGGTTGCCACCTCCAGCCACCACCACTCTGAAATTCAGGTCCCTTGAGAAGGCCCAGAGTACCCTCCCAAGCCCATCTAAAATGCCCCCTTTTAAGCCGAGAACATAGGCGTGATGACCAGGCAGAGAACACTTAAACAAATGGTTTATTAGCACAATACTGGGGCAAGGAACAAGACAAGGTGCTTTACAATATATAACAGCGTTTAAAGGAAAAAATAAATAAATGAATCTAACGCGACTACCTAGTTCACTTAACTGGTTACTACTTAAAGGCCCGCAACCCTCTTATACCAGGCACCCTGCTATTACCAGAGGCATCCATTTTGGACTATCGTATGAGTTAGGCCTTGTGACTTTAAGCTTGACACAGAACGGGCTAGTGAAGAGACTGTGACACTCAGAGTTCAACCAGGGGGCAAGCAAAGTCCATGACAGCTGCATAGGATGATCATCACCTAGCCAGCGGGGCCCCAGAGTTGTTAAGCAAACAAAATCAAAACGGGGGAAAAAAAAAATTCCATGACAGCTGCATAGGATGATCATCACCTAGCCAGCGGGGCCCCAGAGTCGTTAAGCCCTTCATGTATGCAAACATTAAGGTTGATCACCTACACAGAACCTCATCAAGCCAAGCCCAGACCGAGTGTCTCCACCTGACAAGCTTAACAATACAAGTCCTCCCGTGCCAGACCAACAATAGAAGTTCATTACACATAGCAACCATCACGTCAGCGCTACTGGTGACCCGGTACGTACCTCTCGCCCCCTCCTAGACACCTCCCCTTTAGTTAATCGATAGATTGAATATTGACATCATACCCAATCACTGACCTTAGGGGTCGGGCTACCTGGTAATCCGTTTGAGCCCACCCCCTCCCCTCGCAGCCGAGACCTTAAAACATCTTGCACAGAGCCAAGAGGGCTACACTTCTTCATACCAACGACCTCTCCCTGTCTGCTTGAACCTCTCTTGACCCACTTGCTATACCAAACTCCCGATAACCGCTTTGCCTTAGTCTGCAGCTAAGGTCAACCCCACCAGCAAGGGCGTGGCCCATTTGGCAGCTTGCCCTTTAAGGAGGCTTAAAATGAAACAAACTTTAGCCTTCTCAGAAACAAAGTCCCGAGCCCTGAGCTCAATATACAGATTACATTGGGCAAGGAATGCCTGGAACTCATCAACATTCCCACCGAAACGATCAGGAGGATTTATTGGGCAACGTGGGGGAGGTGTACCAGCATTTGCTACAGCAACAGCATTTGTAGCAGCCTGTTGTTGCAAAGCAATCACAGCTTGAGTTAAGTGCTGTACCTGTGCTAGCATTTCCTCCATGGGGTCCACACCTCCGGTTGCTCCGTCTTCCATGGTGGGGATGTGTGAGCGTTGTGGGTGCTGGCAATCTGTCACGGCAGGACCAGGGGGCGTGACACAAGCAAGCAAAAGTCCAGGAACAGTCCGAGGTCAAGCCGGGCAAATCAGGTAGCAAGGTTCAAGCAGGTTTAAATCACAGTCCAAAAGCAGGGTCAGACATACCAAAGTTTCAAGTCCATAAATCACAACAATACCAGAGGAGTCAGAGATGAACGCAGGGTCAACAAAGCCAAAGGTCAAAAGCCGAGGATCAAGCCGAGAAGAATTCCACAAGGTCTGGAGCAGAGATGCAAGGATTCAGGTCCTGAACAAACGACGTTTGCCAGCACAAATGACTGCTGGCAACAGACTTGCATATATACAGTGCTAGCTAATCAACTCATTAGCTAGCCAGGAGTGAGGACAGGATCCTGTCAGTAATCAGGGCTAAGAGATCTTCTGGCACGCATGCGTGCATTCTGCCTTCGCTCTCTCAGCTGTTGTCTTCTTACATTCCTGAGCCTGGTTACAGGTGGAGGCGAGTCTGATGATGAATTACTGGGCTGCAGCAGAGACTGATCCCTTGCAGGTGTTCCCTGGGAGGCTCTATCCTCCTCACCACTTAGATAGCTTTCAGCTACAGGATCCAGTCTTTGCCTTTCTGCTGCAGTACTGTCCTCAGGAGCCTGTTCAGGGTCCTCAGGAGCCTGTTCAGGGGCATCAGCAAAGACAGGCATGACATCAGCAGGGGCAGGCATGACACACAGAACCTACCGAGGAGAGGCGACCCTGAACTTGATCCTAAGTAATGCCAAAGAAATTGTAAGAGATGTAAATGTAATAGCACCAGTTGGGAACAGTGATCATAATGTTATTAACATCGACATTTATGAAATAGGAAGTTGGCCAAAAATACCAACACAGCCACATTTAACTTTAGAAAGGGTAACTTCTCTCAAATGAGGGGGCTTGTGAAGAAGAAACTGAAAGGAAGGTAAGGAGGGTCAAATCCTTTTGGGTTACCGCAGGGCTCAATACTAGATCTGGTGCTTTTTAAGTTCTTTATTAATGATTTGGAGTTGGAAGTAAGCAGTGAAGTGGCTAAGTTTGGGGATGACACTAAGTTGTTTAAGGTGGTGGTGAGCACCAGGGAGGATTGTGAGGTGCTCCGGAGGGATCTGTTGAGGCTAGACAAGTGGGTGTCAACTTGGCAAATGAGGTTCAGCATGGGCAAATGAAAAGTAATGCATATTGGAGCAAAAAAACTTATAAATACCTGTTGATCAGGTCCAAACTGGCAGTAACTGTCCAGGACAGAGGTCTTGGAGTCATGGTAGATAACACACTGAAAATGTCAACTCAGTGTGCAACTGCAATAAACAAGACAAATGCTATGCCAGGCATTATTAGGAAGGGTAGTGAAAACAAATCAACCAGTATCGTAATATCCCTGTATGGTACGGCCTCATTTGAAATATTATGTACAGTTCTGGTCACCACACCTCAAAAAAGTTATTATAGCCTTGGAAAAGGTTTAGAAAAGGTTAAGTAAAACAATTAAGAGGATGGAACACCTTTCTTACGAAGAAAGATTAAAGAGGTTAGGGCTCTTTAGCTTGGAGAAATGACAACTGAACGGTGACATGATAGAGGCTTACAAAATTATGCATGGGATAGAGAAGGTAGAGAAAGAAATATGTTTCTCCCTTTCTCACAATACAAGAACTCATGGGGATGCCATGAAGTTAATGAGCAGTAAGCTTAGAACAGATAAAAGAAAGTACTTCTTCACCAAAAGAATAATTAACACATTGAATTCACTGCCACAATAACTGGTGGTGGCTACAAGCATAGGCAGCTTCAGGAAGGGATTGGATAAACATATGGAACAGAGGTCCATTAAGTGGCTATTAGCCACGCGGTATAGATAGGAACTCTTGGTCTGTGGCAAATGATGCTCTATATTCTTGGTGCTGGGGCTGCAAAAGTGGGAGGGCTTCTGGAGTTCTGGCCCTACTGGGAAACCTCCTAATGGCACCTGGGTTTTGGCCACTGTGTGATCCAGAGTGTTGGACTGGATGGGTCATTGGCCTGATCCAACATGGCTTTTCTTATATTCTTACTTGGTTGCTTTGCATGGATTTTGTCCTAATGACCTTCAGTAGTTGCACGCTTCTGCCCCCCTCCCAGGAATGAAGTTCTTCCAAACTTAGCATTAGGGCTTTCCCTTTCTACATACTAATGGCCTGTTATAAGGCTATGGGTATTTTATTAGATTAGTAAACTTTGGGAGCCATGTTTAGTTCAAGCATACAACAGGGGATTCATTTCTTAATTTATCACCACATGTATGATGGTATTGCTGGTGTAGCTCGGTTTAGGCCAGGCTGCAACCTGATAACCAATGCTTTAGTTGTAGCCTACAACAGATCCATGTGATTGGTAACCCTGACAGGGTTGACAAATCTGGGCTTGAAAATTCCTGGAGATTTGGGACTGAAGCCTGGGGAAGTCAGAGTTTGAGGGGAGGAGTGACCTCAGCAGGGTGTAATGCCATAGAGCTCACTCTTCAAAGCAGCCATTTGCTCCCAGGAACTGATCTATAAAGTCTGAAGATCAGTTGTAATTCTGGAAGATCTCCAGGTCCCAACATGAGGATGGCAAAAATAGGACCCACCAAGATTAATTTAGTCACCAGCACCAGGGTTTATGGATGCCTGACAAACTCTCCTCTGGTGGTGTGGTCAGGGATAGAATTTGGAGCTCTGCTGGGATCTTCAAAAGTAGGCTATAGCTTCACATTTAAAATATACGTTACCATCTAAAGGGGAGAGCCGAGAAGACCACAAAAATCCAGACTCTAAGATTACTTAATTGCACCATTGTTCCCATCTCACCTTTTTGCAATATGAAGCTAAAAAAAAATGGGGTCTTTTATGGGCCTGGTTGCCTGTATTTACCAAAGTAGGACACAAAATTGTGTAGGCCTGCTAGACAGTGAGTGCACAAGCAAACTGATATTGTCAAAGGCTCCCTCTATCCTTTGAAATTGCTACAGCCATTTTATTCTCTTCTCATAAAATAATAGGCATGACTTTACTGAAACTGTTCATAGATAAATAGGATTAGCCTGGATCCTGAAACTTTTCTAATTTCCTCACTTCAGCATTGTGATAAATATCAGCACAACTGTTTTGCTAGAAAGTTATGTCTGAGTAAGTTTAGCTTTTGATATTGTGTTGACAGGTGACTTTGCATGGATATTATATTTATTTATTATCATTTTAAGTTCATTGGTGCATCAAGCAGTGCAAAGCTGTCAAATGCTTGTCGCAGTGGTAGCTTTCCCTACACCACTGTCTTAGAATGAAAGAGGAGAACAGAAATTGATGAAATTTGTTCTAGGCTTTAGACCCCTTACATTTCTTGATACCTGTATTTGTTGAATACATCAGGATAATGTTCCCTGCTATACTTTTAAGCTGATACTTTTATGCAGTTAGATCTGGTTTGTATATAAGTTGCTGAAGCACACCACAAAGAGGTCTAATTATCACTTTACATTTTGTGTTCAGGTATGAAAATCAAAGTATACAGTACATGCACATTTTGTCAACTGTGAAGGGGAAAATGTATAAAAAATAGTGTATGTCTCTCCACAGTTTTTGGAGGTGTGGTCCAATCCATTCGTGGTTGCCATCTCCAGCATCTAAAAGTCCTATGTAACACATTTTTACATCTGTCTTCTAAGAAGTAAACTAGAGAATAGTGATATTGTCTAGAGCTATTAATATAGCTGTTTATAAGCCTTGAAACAGTAACTCAGAAAACTGTGTTACTTGGATTATGGTAGAAAACATTGCTCCCAGATTCCTGCTGTGTATACCTGTTGACATGCATAAATCCAGATATCAATGGTTATGTTCCTGCCTTTACCACATTTGATACCATATTTCTTTATGCAGAGTGATCATTGCTACATATGCACCAGCAAGCAATTTAATGCACACTGAAGAAGGTAGCAAAGGTATAACAGTGCCAAAACATGTGTAAGTATAGAAACATTAACATGTTCTATTGCTATCTCCACATGCAAATTATTTGGAAACTGATCCAGTTCCTTCAGCTTTGGAAAGCAACATAAATACACATTAAGCCATACACCTGTGTGCTAATATAGTCATTTTGAAAAATAAAAAAACTATAATCTTCCAGTTTATCCTGATCCAAAAGGAAAGCTGAATATGCTACTATTTAAACAATACAAAGAACATTAACAATACCAGTGTTTTAACAGTGGTAGTTTGTTTCATTGTTGATGTTTAGAAGTTTGTTCTACTAGGAAACCATAGTCTGTTGCTCGGCAAACTAGATTCCTCAATACTGAAAGAAAAATACTGTTTCTGAACAATAGAACCTAACAAAGCTTACATCATTCTCCCATTGTCCATATTATCCTTTAATATGCCTTTAATTGTACCTCTACTCTTTGGATAACATTGGTTTGATCTAGTGATAGTTTAACAATATGACATCCAGTTTTAACATTTATTTTTTATTTTATTGACTTTATATCTTGCCCGCCCTGCACAGCAAGCTCAGGGCGGGTTCCATCAAACATAATAAACAATGTATAGCATACAAAGAATTAAAAACAGTTTGAATGCCAATAAAATACAACAACGTTCTTCTGGTACAAGTAATAGTTAAAGCTTCACAGATGCCTCTATTTCAAGTTTTGGTCCTTAGATAGTAATGCAGATCTGACCCACTGAGGAGGAAGACCAATAAGGAGGGGGGATGCCCACTGCCCTAACTAAAAGCCTAGTGGAAGAGCTCTGTCTTGCAGGCCCTGCAGAACTGTAAAAGGTCCTGCAAGGCCCTGATCTCATATGGGAACTAACAGGTAGGGGCCAGGGCTGAAAAACATGGAGTTTTCCTACTTGTATACATTTCTCATTTATAGAAGGACTCCATGTGCACTTTCAGATTTAAATGAATCCTGTCCTTCTGTGAATATGAAGTGTTTATGAATAGGGCAAAGTTCTGTCATACTGTTAGCAATCAGACTCCTCCTCTCACAGAGGAGCAGTTTATAGTTTATAGAGGCAGAGACACCTCTCCATACACCACCCCAATATCTTATTGCAGGGCACTGCTTTGGCCAAGATGGATGCTACCCATGCATCAGCCTGGGAAAACGGTTTTCAGGATGTGAGTCAGAGCTGCTGGTTGGCTACTACCCCCTTCTTGCCCTGTAGAAATGCAGGACTTTAGAACAATTTGTCACCCAGGATTTATTGATTCACTCAGCATAATTCCATCAACACCCAAGCCTAACTTCCCCTTCACCCATTACCTATGATTAAGTGGCAGTTAATCAATGCCTAAGTCTACTCACCTTCCTAATTGCCCTTCCCAACCAATGCTTGCAGAGCCATCAAGCCTCTCACACCTCTTTGTCTGCCTTTGGTAAAACCATTAAGTTATTGTTTTCTGGCAAGTGCATCAACCTACCTTCCCCTATAACTATGGCACCCTGCTACCCAGCATTGTGTGTGTGCCTTAGATCCTTTCTCACACCCTCACTTGTCTGAGGGTCTACTCTTTTGCAACCCGAAATGCTGGCCATTTTGCTCTTTAACTGCTGCTTCCACGGACCTCTATAAGATTGGTAATTATCACCCGGCAGCAAAAATCTCACCCCTTCCTCCTTGTTTTCCTTAGTTCTTCTCTGTGTTTCAGTGTGTGTATGCATTTGTTTATTTTGATTTTTTTAAAATAAAAACATTTCCAGTTGGACATCTGCCCGGTTTATTTCCAGAGTTCTCTTAAAGGGAAAAATCCTGGTATATATAGGTGGAGATCCCAGTTACCTGCCTCTCACTCTGTCTCCTTTAGCTAATTCCCCCAACTTAAGTGGAGACTGCTTCTTTGGCTAACAACATATCATGGGCCAGCCCGAGCTCAACAGCAGCAGGACTCCTCAGACTTGGACTCCTCAGGAGAAGAGGAGCTTCATGTGGCCTGATCTGAGCTGGCAGAAGACAAACTGGAAGAGGAGCTGCAGTCTCACCAAGGCTCACAATCAGCAGCTGACTCAGAGCCACCAGCCCTGATGCAGCAGGTGAACCTCAGTTAATCATTAGCAGTCCACCAGGCTCTGCTCCATCCTTTGAGCGCTGAAGGTAGCAGCTAGGAAGGGAGTTGCAAGAAAAATGTAAGAGTGCTTCCTCCTGGCCTGTCACCAGCTGCTTGCTGATAATGTCTTGGAGTAGTTGCAGAGTTATGCTTCAGCAGCTGGCTACTAAAAGATTAGTTAGTGGATGCCTATAAAACCAGCTCAGGGAGTCTGCTTGTTTGTGGAAGCAACAAGTCACTCTGCTAGACTCAGTGACCATAGCTCCTGGACTCTGCTGTGCCTGTGTGACCTTGGGTTGGCTCTGACCTTTGACTTTATGAACCCCTTGTTTAAGTGTGACACCTCTCACTATGTTTTATGGACAACCCTTCCGGTAACGGCTCTCTGGCATGACTCTTGGGACTGGCTTGACTTTTGGGACTGGATTTTGAACTCTGTTGTGTGGTTCTGAATGGATCTAGCTGCCACATGACACAATACCTGCATTTGAGCACATAGATATTTGTTTTATTTATTGTTTCATTTACAGTCACTGAACGTGTCCTGAGGTAAAATATCTTCCCTTAAATGGTCACTGTAGTTGCCAGTCTCCCTGTGGGGCCTGGAGATCTCCCAGAAACCACTATGTTCCCCAGCCACAGCACATCATTTCCCTTACAGAAAATTTCCCAGCTATTACAACTCATGTCCAGATGACCAAGATAAGTTCTCCTGGAGACAATGGCTGCTTTGGCCAGTGGACTCTATGGCATTATACCCTGCTGAGGTCCTTCCACACCCCAAACCCTGCCCTCCCCGGGCTCTACCCCTCAAATCTAAAGGTATTTCCCAACCCAGAGTTGGCAACCATGTAATTGGCTATGGAACCACTTTCCAGACCCTTGGAAACCAGAAGACATGACACAGGAGGAGGTGCTTTTCTACATTAGCTGCCACTGCGTAGCCCCAAATTAACATAAGCCAACCTCCAGGCAGTACCTGGAGCTCTCCAGCTATTAAAACTGATGTCCAGATGACCAAGATCAGTTCTCCTGGAGACAATGGCTGCTTTGTACAGGACTCTATGGGATTATACCCTGCTGAGGTCCCTTCCCACCCCAAACCCTGTCCTCCCAAGGCTCTAATTCTCAAATCTACAGGTATTTCCCAACCCAATGTTGGCAACCATGTAATTGGCTATGGTACCAATTTCCAGACCCTTGGAACCCAGAAGACATGGCATAGGAGGAGGTGCTTCTCTACCTTAGCTGCCACTGCATAGCCCCAAATTAATATAAGCCAACCTCCAGGCGGCACCTGGAGATCTCCAGCTATTAAAACGGATGTCCACGTGACCAAGATCAGTTCTCCTGGAGACAATGGCTGCTTTGGGCAGTGGACTCTATGGCATTATACCCTGCTGATGTCCCTCCACACCCAAACCCTGCCCTCCCCAGGTTCTAACTCTCAAATCTACAGGTATTTCCCAGCCCAGAGTTGGCAACCATGTAATTGGCTATGGAACCACTTTCCAGACTCTTGGAACCCAAAAAACATGGCATAGGAGGAGGTGCTTTTCTACCTTAGCTGCCACCGCATAATACCTTCCTCCCCCCAAAAAAATAAGTCAGAGGTAGGGTGAACCATACCTGTTACCATGAGGCTGTCCTCTCATACTAACCACTTGGGGCAGCAAACTGACTTAAGACAGCCCTACCTTATAGCTAAGCAGAAGGAAAGAAACATGACTTGCCTCCCTCTATTTTCCCCTTCCCTCTGCCACCCCACCAGCCACAGCTGGGACACTCATCTGGAGCTTCCTTCTAGAGCTTTTTGTATTTCTTCCCACAACGGATCTTACTCCTAGTCCATAATAAAAGCAGATCTTAAAAAACCATTAAAACCAAAGAAAAACACATCATTAAAACAATTCAGTTTTAAGTAAAGTAGCCTTTATTGGCATGGAAAAAAAATTATAAAAACAATTAAACTAAAGCTAAAATACACATATTATTTATTTGTTTGTTTATTTATTTATTTTAAAAAAACAGCAATTAAAACATTGGTCAGGAAGGAGGGATCACTGAGGGAATACCAAAGGAAAAAAAGTTTTCATCTGCTGAAGGAAGATAGCAACAGAAGGGGATAGGTAGATCTCCATGGGTGGAGATTTCCAGATTTTTGGTACCACAGCCAAGAAAGTCCTCTTTTGGATTGCCACCTACCTGATCTCAGAAAGCAAGGACACCTGAAGCAGGGCCTGAGAAGATGTTTGTAGCAGTCAGGTAAGTTCATACAGGAGTAGGTGGTCCTTCAGGTATGCTGGTCCTAAACATATAGGACTTTAAGTGTCAACACCAGCACCTTGAATTGTGCCTCGAAATAGGTTGTAAAGCAGTGCTGATGGGCTGAGTCTTGAGTGACCCACTCTAGTCAAAATTCTAGCTGCAGCATTCTGCACCGACTGAAGTTTCTGAACACTTTTCAAGGGCAGCCTCACCTTGAACACATTGCAGTATTCTAAACTTGACCTAACCAGGCCATGCACCACAGTGGCCAGATCTGGATACATGCCCATATATATTGTGAAACATCTAGACATATATTCAACATTATAACATTCGTGCTACCCACACTTAAAAGGGTTGTTCTGGTTCATATGAAATGCTTAGCTGAAATGGAGAACGTTGTCCTGTACACTGATATCAATATCTGTTCTGATTTCTTAAAGAGAGATAGCATATAGGAAGGAAGCATTCTAGGGTTGGTATCCTACATTTATATATGAAATAAAAAGACCAGCCAAACAAGTGCCACACCACAAGTGAGAAAGTCAAGCATGCTAAGTTTCTTCCTGTCTTTCAGCAACCACTTGGCCTCTCCATAGTATAAGTTCTGTGTCCAGCTGCTGCAGTACAATACAGTAAGCAACACTTCACTTCAATTGGGTCCTTCCTCAAGCTTTCATTGCTTCACCGTGCTCATGAACGGAGGCCTTTATTTTATGTAGGTAGGTTGGGACTGAATAATTTCAGAAATGTGTTTTAAAATCAAAGTCTGATAAAGCTGTAGTTTGGGTGACTGCTTAAAAATCTCAACAGGAAGTCATAAAAACTTTATTCATGCAGGTAGTCTCTTTCAAAATCTACCTAAAGGAGAAATGGGTGTCACCAGTTCCTCATTGTAAAGAGAGAAACATGACTCATTGTGCTACTAAAAAGAGAATACAACTTACTTGTGTAATAGGCTTTATTATTTGCTAAAGCTCTTGATGAGTCCATATAATTATCATCTTCAAATTAAGGCATCTGATGTGACATAAAACGGCACCCATTCATCTCCTTCCTGCACACACATTTATCTAGCAAGCAATCCAGAAGCCAGGTTACAAAAAGAATCAGCAATACATTTTATCAAAAAGATGTTCAAGCAATCAACTAATCTTCCTCTCATAGTGCCTTTTTTCCAGCTTTCAGCTCCATTTAAGCAACCTCCCCACTCCATTCTGAGTCACTGTCATATTTTCTCTTTTGCTGTTGAAATGAGTGGGAGAGTGCTTTAGTTTGAATTAGACTGCTTGGATGAGTGTCGTTCACAGTGGCTTTTATGCACAACACCTGCAAGGTGTTCTCATTCTTATTCGTGTGGCAATATTTTAAGAACCTGCAGTAGTTTACTCAGTAATGTGAGAGGCCAAAAGTGTTCACCAAGCTGATCGTATTTGTCAGCTGCTATTATCACCATGCTGATAGACTAGTGGACCATCTTCTGATATGATATGCTCTTCTACTTGACTTGATATTCTATTAATTGTATACTGGTTTTTAACTACTGTAAGCCGCCCTGAGCCACTTCAGCGGGAGGGCGGGGTAAAAGTCTAACAAATAAATAAATAAATACCTTTATTTCTGGACCAAAGCCAATGAAATTGCATCAATATATGTGGGCAAATTTCAGACATCTGGAACCCACTAGAAATCTTAAAAACCCAGTATTAACATTACATTAAATGATGCAAAAATATATAGTAGGATGCTATTTACACCAAGCTGTACACAGTCTAAACCACATTCACTAATCATTTATTCAAGTCACTTTGTAAACCATTTTGTACAGTGCAAACCTATTAGCTGTGTAGACAAGCCCTCTTGAATAATTCAGTTCTGCATAGTTTGCAGAAAGCCAGGAGAGTGGGGGGGGGAACACTTACCTCCTCAGGTAAGCTATTCTGTAAGGTGGAAGCCACAATGGAGAAAGCACATGAATGGGCAATTGCTGATTTTGTCTGTTTGCAGGTTTGCACCTTCAGATGAGCGAAGTTGTCATGGAGGAGCATAGGGGGAGAGACAGTCTCCTAGGTATGAGGAATGAGGCCAAAGTCACTCAGCACCTCGAAGATGTGAGATCTTCCATATTAATCTGTATTCTGGCTATTTCTTCATTGGAGCCATCACTGTCTCAAGCTGCATCCATGGACACTGAGAAATATTTTGTTGAGACTGGCACCTGTCCATCCATACTTATGTCACCAAAGTATCTGACACATATTCTAGATATTCCGGATTTTCTAAATTCTGAATTCTGAACCTGAAGGGTCCTAATTCCAAATTCTGAATCTTGATTTTGATGCTAGTGCATATTTCTACTCTCCACCTTCAAGCTGTACAGCTTTTAAGGTTTGTCTGGTGTTGTTAACCCACCAGCCACAAAGCTAATGAGACTGCCTTGAGAAATCCTTCCTTAGAAATCCTTCCCGTATGTTCCCTCAAGAGCACTACGATCGGGGAGTCTCCACCTCCTGGAAGTTCCAGGCCCCCGAGACATGAAGTTTGCCCAAACTAAGGCCAGGGCATTTTCAGTGGTGGCTCCTATCTGGTGGAATGAGCTCCCGGAGGAGATCCGGGCCCTGCGGGACCTTATACAGCTCCGCAGGGCCTGCAAGACGGAGCTCTTCCACCAGGATTTTGAGTAGGAGCCGCCGCCGCCACTATTCCACCACTGAGATACCATCTTACCATCTACCCTATTACTGGGGGGGGGGGTAGATGTCGCCCGGCAGAGATGGAAAAAATACCATTCCTGGTGCTCACACCATTTAATAAAGCTGGCCGTCAATGCAGGATGCTGCACATCTTGGGGATTTTATGTCGAATATTAGAGCACCGAATTTTACTATGTATGTAACATTGTTTTACTGTTTTTATCTTTCTAATTCGGCATTGCCATTTGTCAGCCACCCTGAGCCATTTGGGTAGGGTGGGATATAAATCCCAAAATAAATAAATAAAATAAAATAAACCTTGGGGTATTTACCCAATTATCCCTACATATGTGCTAGCAACCCAAACTTTGTTAACACATGAAAGCAATGTCATGTTGGCAAAATAAAGCCCCCCCCCAGCCATTTTGAGGATACAAAAGAATCCCAACCCAAACAGCAGCCAGGTTGCCACAGTACTTTGTATAGGATGAGTGGGTGAAGCAGTAGCCACAGCAAAAATCCTGGGGAACAGAAAGCTGTGCTGGCTAAAATAGCTGTTTTGCCTCCTGTCCTTTAGTAGTACTGAAGCTGAAACTCAAATACTTTGGCTACCAAATGAGAAGGGAGCACTCACTGGAGAAGACCCTGATGCTGAGAAAGATTGAAGGTAGAAGAAGAAAGGGACAGCAAAGAATGAGATGGTTAAACAGTGTCATCGATGCAATGAACATGAAGTTGAGCAAACTCCGGAGGATGACAGAGGACAGGAGAGCCTGGTGTGATGTGGTCCATGGGGTCACGAAGAGTCAGACTCGACTGTGCGACTGAACAACAACAACCATTAGTAGAGCAACAAGAGATGCCTGATCCAGTCCTGTCCTCAGTTTGCTCTCTTTCTCATGGACTGGGACAAAAACCCTTTCTACTTCTGTTAGGGAAGAGCATTATCAGAGGTTTGTTACAATTAAATATAACTTAGGTGACAAAAAAACCTACAATTAAATATAACTTAGGTGACAAAACAAATGAAAAAACCCCAGTGTATTTATATTGTGGCAGTAATGCAAAGGAATTTAAGATGCATTTTAAGCCCAAAGGTGGAAAATTGTTAAAAGGTTATTAGTTTGTTATCTCAGGGTAAAATTTCATTCCCATTAGTGAAATGGAGGCTTCTGAAAACATAGAATCAATAATCATCTTCTTTTCAATTGGGAAGAGTTTGAGGGTACATAGAATATTTACTGTGTGAGAGCATTTAGCTTGACTGGGCACATTCAATCTGACATGAATGCACTGTGTATAAGACTGAAAAGAAATGACAATTTAGGAGCAGAATGTTTTTCAAGATGCTCCAAAATCCCTTCTGTACCTTTAAATAGAAGCAAAGATTCTGCAACTTCTCTTTCTCTTATTTTCCTATATATTTATTGCAAACAAATCATAGTTTCTATGCTTATATTTTAAATTTACTATTTAATTTATTCAGTACTATTCTGATATGTTTTTGAAAGGAATGGCATGCTGGCACTTATAAATTCTGCCTAATTTTCTCAATCCATATTTTGTCTTACCCACCCATTCTTATACATTTTTATGGGGGATTTGGATTGCCAGGCTCCCTGGCAGCCAGCAGGACGATCCTTGGTTCTTTCCAGGATCTTCTGCCGCGCGGCACAATGAAATCACCCAGAAGTGATGTCATCACATTGTCAATGTCAGGGGGTGATGATCTAGTTTTTGGGCAAAAAAAAAAATGGTTTGTAGTTGATTCTACCATAGAGTTTTGCCCCAAAACTAGAATGTTGCTGTGTGACATTGGCAACGTGATTGTCGGGATCGGACCTTAGTCTAACTATTGATCATGTATTTGTAACTGTGGTTCTCTGATGTACATAGCTTCGCACTGTTATTGTTTACCCTGCTTGAGCTCTTTTGTTTTTCCCTTCTGATTCCCAAGCTTCATCTCTGCACCTGCAGTTGCTGTCTATGCGGTCCTCCCCTGACATTCCTGAAGGGGGGGAATTAAGACATGTATGTGTGAACTGTAGATTATGGGGGAAAGCCGACAGGAGACGAAAAGTCTCTGGTTCGGGTTCGCTCACCTCAGAGAGATGAGGGGGTACCTGTTGCTTTTCTACAGGGAGGTGGATTGAAATTGTCCACTGAGACCATGGCTAGTGACATGGACTGTCTGACAAGGTCTCGAGATAGCAAGAGGAAGGTGGCAGGCTTAACCAGTATGGGAAATTACAGCTGTTTCTATACAAATGCTCGAAGTGTCCGAGGTAAAATCGGGGAGTTGGAGTGCTTGGTGTCGGAGGGAAAAATAGACATTGTGGGTATTTCAGAAACTTGGTGGGATGAGGAAAATCAGTGGGATACGGTGATTCCCGGTTATATATTATATCGGAAGGATAGGGGGGGAAGGGTTGGAGGTGGGGTGGCTCTGTATGTCAGAGAGGGTATAAAGTCCAGAAAGATCGAGAGGCTAAGAGAATTGGATTCGCTTCTTGAAGTTCTGTGGGTTGAAATAGGGGGGCCAAAAGGAAACTTAACACTGGGAGTTTGTTATCGCCCACCGGATCAAAAGATAGAGGAGGATTATAAAATGATGAATGAATTAAAGATAGCAGCTAGACAAAAACACTGTGTCGTAATAGGTGATTTTAACTACCCACACATTGATTGGGTCAATATGTGTTCTAGTCGAGAGAAAGAGATTGAGTTTCTAGACACTCTAAATGACTGTGCTATGGAGCAGATGGTCATGGAACCTACCAGGGGAGAGGCGATCCTTGATTTGGTCCTAAGTAACACTCAAGACCTGGTGAGAGATGTAAAAGTGATTGCACCGCTTGGGAACAGTGATCATAATGTTGTTGAGTTCAACATTTGTACAAATAGGGAATTGGCCAAAAAGACTCACACAACCACTTTTAACTTTAAAAGGGGTAATTTTTCTGATATGAGGGGACATGTGGGGAGGAAACTGAAGGGAAAAGTAGAAAGGGTCAAAACCATTGGGGAAGCTTGGAAACTGTTTAAAACTACAATTCTAGAAGCTCAAATAAAATATATTCCGCAGGTTAGGAAAGGCACAAACAGGTATAAGAAAAAGCCTACATGGTTAACAAACAAAGTAATGGAAGCTGTAAAAGGTAAAAAGGATTCCTTTAAGCGGTGGAAAGCTAGTCACAGTGAGGCTGATAAAACAGAACACAGGCTATGGCAAATAAAATGCAAGTCTGTGGTCAGGCATGCAAAAAGGGAATATGAGGAGCATATAGCAAAAAATGTAAAGACCAACAATAAAACTTTCTTCAAATACATTAGAAACAGGAAACCAGCCAGGGAGGCAGTGGGGCCCTTGGATGACCAAGGGGTAAAAGGAGTACTGAAGGATGATAGGGAAATGGCTGAGAAGCTAAATGCATTTTTTGCCTCCGTCTTCACTGTGGAAGATGAGAGGTGCTTGCCCACTCCAGAGCCGCTGAGTTCGGGAGGGGTGTTGAAAGACCTGAGTCAGATTGAGGTGACGAGAGAGGAGGTCCTAAAACTGATAAACAACTTAAAAACTGATAAATCACCAGGCCCAGATGGCATACATCCAAGAGTTCTGAAAGAACTCAATTGTGAACTTGTGGATCTCCTGACAAAAATATGTAATCTCTCCTTAAAATCAGCCTCCATTCCTGAGGACTGGAAGGTAGCTAATGTCACTCCCATCTTTAAAAAGGGTTCCAGAGGAGATCCGGGAAATTACAGGCCTGTCAGTCTGACGTCGATACCGGGTAAATTGGTGGAAACCATTATTAAGGAAAGAATTAGTAGGCACATAGATGAACAAAACCTATTGAGGCAGACTCAACATGGGTTCTGTAAGGGAAGATCTTGTCTCACTAACCTGTTAATGTTCTTTGAGGGGGTGAACAAACATGTGGACAAGGGGGATCCAATAGATATTGTTTACCTTGACTTCCAGAAAGCTTTTGATAAAGTTCCTCATCAAAGGCTCCTAAGCAAGCTCAAAAATCATGGGATAAAAGGACAAGTCCTTTTATGGATCAAAAACTGGCTAATTAATAGAAAACAGAGAGTGAGTATAAATGGGCAGTTCTCCCAGTGGAGGGGTGTAAGCAGTGGGGTACCACAGGGATCAGTACTTGGTCCACTGCTTTTTAACTTGTTCATTAATGATTTGGAGTTGGGAGTAAGCAGTGAAGTGGCTAAATTTGCGGATGATACGAAGTTGTTCAGGGTGGTGAAAACCAGTGAGGATTGTGAGGCACTCCAAAGGGATCTGTCAAAGTTGGGCGAGTGGGCGTCAACATGGCAAATGGGGTTCAATGTGGCCAAGTGCAAGGTGATGCACATTGGAGCCAAAAATCCTAACTATAAATACACGTTGATGGGGTCTGAACTGGCAGAGACAGATCAAGAGAGAGATCTTGGAGTTGTAGTAGATAACTCACTGAAAATGTCGAGACAGTGTGTGACTGCAATAAAGAAGGCCAATGCTATGCTGGGGATTATTAGGAAGGGTATTGTAAACAGATCAGCCAATATCATAATGCCGCTATATAAATCAATGGTGCGACCTCATCTGGAATACTGTGTGCAATTCTGGTCACCACACCTTAAAAAGGATATTATAGCTTTGGAAAAAGTGCAGAAAAGAGCAACTCGAATGATAAAAGGGTTGGAACACTTTCCCTATGAGGAACGGTTAAGGCGCTTAGGGCTCTTTAGCTTGGAGAAACGACGACTGAGGGGTGACATGATTGAGGTTTATAAGATTATGCATGGGAAAGAGCAGGTAGAGAAAGAGGTACTTTTCTCCCTTTCTCACAATACAAGAACCCGTGGGCACTCCATGAAATTGCTGAGCGGTCGGGTTAGAACGGATAAAAGGAAGTACTTCTTCACCCAAAGAGTGATTAACACTTGGAATTCACTGCCACAGGAAGTGGTGGCAGCTACATCCTCAACAGAGGCCAGAGAGAACTTCGCCATTTTCTAATTCTCAGGCCTTGGGGCGGGGGGGGGGACATAAAATGATAACATTCACACCATCCTGTTTGTACTGTATTAACCTGTCTATGCACTATGTAATCCTGACGTATGACTGGGGGCTGGACCAAAGGTCTTGTAATTCCCAACTTTGTATTACTATTCAGTTCTGCCAAAGTTTGACTTTACAGCAACTTTCCTGATTTCTCAATAAAGCCTGTTAAAGGAATTATTGCGTCTGAGAGTTCCTGAAGAAGCTGACAGTGATGATGTCACTTCCAGGTGACATCATCTTCCAGGTGACATCATCACATCACCTTTGAGTCAGTTGGGGGTGGAATTTCACCTGTTAGCCAGGTGGTTGGCAGCAGGGAAGTAACCCACAAAAGTGGGTTTTCCCCTGCCCCCAGTGGGGTTCTGGCAACCCTATGGGGAATTAGTTCACTGAGCTCAACATCAATTATTCAAACTATGTAAAGGGCAACAAAGTAGCATAGTGGTTAGAATGTCAAATTAAGATCTGGGATACTCTGGCTGAAATCTCCACTCAACCATGATGCTCACTGTGTGACCCCCCCAAAAAAAACCCCATTTAAGCCCTTCTGTTGGTATTTGCAAGTGCCACTTCTTCAGTCATGAAAGTTAATCTGTTGTTTATGTATGTTAATGTTAGCTAGTTAGTGTAGAACCAATTTAAGCTAAGAGACAGAGTGGGCATATGTGCACATCTGGATGCAATAATGAAATTGGTGGCTGAGCTCAAAGCTGCAGGAATAGAAATCATGCCTGGGGGGATAAAGGCCACAATTCTGAACAGTTTTCCAAGTTCCTACTCCAATCAAATTGCTGTGTTGGCATCAAGAGACAAAGTGGATGTTTCCTAGACTTTGACCTATCTCAGAAACAAGGCTATAAAGAGTTCAGTCGCTGAAGCAACAGGAACTAGTTCAATTGTATGAAATTAAACTTATATCCTTTACTGTAGGTTAATCTCTCTACTGGAGTTTCAAGCATACCAGCCTTACAGACAATCCTATCCTCTCTCAAAGTGCCTAAACTACCTTCTGTCTCCTAGCTTGCACACCAATGGTACACTGAAATGTACTGTTCCTCTCCCATGCTTGGAAACACTAGGATATAAAATGATGAAATCTCAGTCCTTAGGAGGGCCCATAATTTAACACCTTTAGCCGGCAAGACCTTAGAGACTGGTTTGAAAAACCAATCCCCCATTAGATGCTTTAGGGTGCTTACCAAACTTCCTAACCTTAAGAAAAATACTATGGATGGCTGAACCCCTATGGCTTCAGATGGCCTCATCACCAGCATTTGTAGAGGCAAAACAGGATCTGACTAATTAACCATAGTTAACGAAAGGTAGACTCTACTTCAAAATTAATCTTGAAAGATAGATGAGTGTAGAGAAAATAATGGGTGTAGAGAAAATAATTATGTCTGTGCAGTAGTTATATCAGTATGTAAGAGACATTATGCATGCATTATGCATTATGGCTGGTTGGCTTAGACTGAGCCGACTAAAATTGAATCCGATGAAGACAGAGGTCCTGAGTCTAAGTCACGGTGGCTCAGGGTTAGGGATCCCACTCCCGACCTTCAATGGGGCATTGTCAGCACCAGCATCGGAGGTTAGGAGTCTGGGAGTACTCTTGGACACCTCCCTAACAATGGAGGCCCAAGCAGCAGCCCCTGCTAAGTCAGCCTTTTACCATCTTCGGCTGATTAGGCAGCTGGTTCCTTTCCTCGAATGCAGTAATTTGGCAACAGTGATCCATGTGATGGTCACTTCGATACTAGACTACTGTAATGCTCTCTACATGGGGTTGCCCTTGACCCAAATCTGGATGCTTCGGCTGGTGCAGAATGCTGTAGCCAGGCTGCTCTTGGACTTCCCATGCGGGAGCACATCCAACCTACACTAAAAGCACTGCACTGGCTGTCTATAGCATACTGAATTTGCTTCAAGGTGCTGGTTCTTATCTTTAAAGCCCTTTATGGTCATGGGCCTACATACCTGGGGGACTGCCATTTCCCATATGTTCCCCAGAGAGGAGGAGGAGGAGGAGGAGGAGGAGGAGAAGAAGAAGAAGAAGAGATTGGATTTATACCCCGCCCTTCACTTGGAGTCTCAGAGCGGCTTACAAACTCCTTTCCCTTCCCCTCCCCACAACAGACACCCTATGAGGTGGGTGGGGCTGAGAGAACTCTGACACAAACTGTTCTTTTTCAAGGACAGCTGTGCCAGAGCTTGTGACTGACCCAAGGTCACATCAGCAGGTGCAAGTGGAGGAGTGGGGAATCAAACCCGGTTCTCCCAGATTAGAGTCCGCGCACTTAACCACTACACCAAACTGGCTCTGCATTCAGAGCACTGCATTCAGGGTCTCAAACCCGTCTGGTCCTCCTGGGTCCCAAAGATACCTGGCTGGCTTTGACCAGGGCCAGAGCCTTTTTGGTGGCGGCTCCAAGCTGGTGGAATGAGCTCTGGGAGGACATCAGGCCTTGCAGGACCTTTTACAGTTCCACAGGGCCTGCAAGACAGAGCTCTTCCTCCAGGCATTCGATCAAAGAGCCGTACCATAGGACCTCTGTGCGCTGGTATTTCCATCGCAGCCTGTGCATCGCTGGTGTGAAGGGACCGAGATAGTTCTACATCAATGCTGATTGTATCCCATTAGGATCTGCTATTAAGATTAGTTGTAAGTCTCACCAACAGTTTATGACTTGCCACACTACCACTTTATGATCAGTTTTTAGAAATGTATTGTTTTAGCTGTTTTAAATTTTATGCAAGCCACACTGAGCCTGCCTTGGTGGGGTGGGTGGGGTATAAAGTGAACAAACGAACAAATAAATAAATAATATGTATGATGTCTGAACTGTGCCATGGATTCTGATGCAATACTGCAGGAATACAGATTCGTCATCTTTGAAAGAATTAAGCCTATGATGGGAACCGCAGCTTGCAATGAATACTCAAAGCATAGCTTCTCTTATTGTACATTCATCTTTTTTATTACTCTTCCTGTTTGCATGCCTTGTCCTGCTTTTTGAAGACCTAACTGTCTTTATGCATGAAATTAGCTTAACAGATGCCATTTTATACTTCTTAAACTATCCATTTTAGCTTTCCTGGAAGGAGTACAATTTGGAAAAAATAATTAAATGTAGTAAATGTAAAAAAATATTGAGAAGTTCATAGCAATTTACTGTGCACTTTTGGTCCACTTCCCAGATGTAGCATTGAATTGGAATGAAGATTAAATTACACAGCACACACTCTGGCCCAGTAATATATGTATTCTTTCAGCCATTGACAAATTACTAGACTTTATATTCCTTGAGAAATCATATGGCTTTGTGTTGGAAGGAGAGGAAGTTTATACAGAAAAGAGGAGAATGTGGAAAAAATAATAAATAGGGAAGGCTAACAGCAGACCTGCATACAGAGAGAGATTAAAAGTTCTGAGTGTCATGCAAGCTACCATTTTAAAATCACCGATTGCTGCACTAGAAACCTGCAGCCTGAAATACACCCTGAGAATCATTCACAAATCAAGAACAGCAACATGCAAGTGTAATGAATGCAAAGCACAGTTTCCCCCTTCCATTTCCTTCCCCCTCTCTTGCTGTAATGCTAGGTTAGTAATTTTCAGTGATGGCTGACTACAGTGCCACAGTAAACCTCTTTACAGAAAAGAATCTTCACTCAGTTAGTCAGCTGAATGCTTTGGCTCAGAAATGAAATCATGCAAAACGGCACAGTTTAATGTGGAAGAAATTTGTAAAAAGGAGCGCTGTATCTCCAGCTTCTGCTTTCATTATGCTCCCAACTCAAATGGTCCAAGTAAAAGGTTCAACAAAAGAACAGAGCTTCATTAGAAGGCTGGTTAAAAAAGGGGGAGGTAGCAAAGAACTATAGTTATCATCAGTGCTTTAGCAGTTTGAGTCTGCAGGGTATGTCATTCCCAGTGCTACTTTGTTTCTTTTCCACCCACTTATGTGCAGAACAGCATGACATACTGCTGCTGCTGCATCCTGGGAAAATAGTGGCTGTTTCCTGTGTCATAGAATCATTGTGGCTCTGGTTGTAGTCAGAATCAGATCACAATGCCAGCATTGCTTCTGCAATTCATGTGTGTGTGTGTGTCTTTATGGCAAATCAGCACATCTATTTATATTGAAATAAATTTAAATATGGAATTAACATAACAGAAGAAGAAAAAGAAAAAGGTTTTTCCCTGCCTTAAGGAGTCTCAAAGCAGCTTCCCTTCCTCTCCCCACAACAGTCACCATCTGAGGTAGGTGGGGGCTGAAAGAGTTCTGAGAGAACTGTGACTGACCCAAGGTCACCCAGCTGGCTTCATGTGGAGGAGTGGGTAACCAAACCCAGGCCCTGTTCATACGAGGCGTTTTGGGCCGGGAGTGGGCCAGATTGGAAGCGCAGAAAACAGGCGCGATCCCACGTCAACATCTGGCTGGCGTTGCGCTCCCGTCTCCAATCCGGCCCTTCCCCCGATGAAGCACTTCAAAACTGAACCACCTACCTAGGTAGTTCATCCGTTTGGTCCGTATCATCGCTGGCCGTGGGATCAGCGGCGCGTCTTGCCACCGGCGCATCCCCGCCCCCCAGCCAAACTGCGCATGCGTGAGCATGCACAGTTCAGCAGCCTCCCCCTCCCGAGCGTCCCTACCTCCCCGGCATCTGATTGTGCCGGGGAGCAATGGCACGCAGTGTACGGGATCCGTGGGATCCCGCCCGCGTGTCTCTTTTTTGGTGCGGCTCTATTTAGCCGTGCTTTGCCAAGTGTTTTCCCTACCGTGTGGCAGGGGGCCCAGTTCTCCAAATTAGAGTCCTCTGCTCTTAACCAGTACACCATACTGGCCCTCAACAGTCATTGGACTGTGTGCTGAACACTTATCAGGATCCAAGGAATCAGACAACTAGTTGTCACAGATTCCAGACATCGGGAAGGGATGTGTACACTTTTTGGGATTCAGAAGTCCCAAGAAAGTCATTCTGGGCTATAAGCCTGTTGGCATAATATTGTATTATGTTTATTATGATACTAAAGAAATAAAAATGATTTTTCCCCTTATAATATTGTATTATAGAATGGGACTGTGCATATCTTTGAGTTACAGGTTTGCAATGGGCACTGGAAATGAAACTTGGGCTTTGTTCCACCCCGGGGAGGGCAGGGAGAGAGGATTTGACTTGTGAGAACAGAAGAAAACTGTTCTTGAACCTGAGGGAAGTTTGTGTATGTTGGCATATATGGGGTTTGCTATTGTAAGAGGAAAAGGAAGAATTCTTGCTTGGACACATAGGAGTGATTTAGATGCCTACGGCAACTTTTTTGAACCTGACAAGCAGGAACTTCCAAAGAACTTGCAGGGATAGGGCAGATGGGGCAATGTTGACAATTAGATATATTGATTATTTGCTACTTACAGGTAACGTGACAGATCAGGCTAAAAGATTTATCTTTAAAATACACATCTTTACTATAACATAGCATATAGATTTTATGGTTGTTACAAATCCATGAAATCCTAGGCATGTGGAATTTTGATTCAGAAAATTTTGGAAGCACCAAATAGTGCTATATTTGGAATAGTTACAAATAATTCCAAATCCCAGTTCTATAGCTCCAGATACTTAGAATAATTCCTGTTATTTGGAGTCCCATTGACTCCTATAGAAAGCATTCTAGGCTACTTCCAAGAGGAGGAAGGTGAAATCTATTCCTTAGACAGCTTGGCCTGGCATGAGAAAAGAAACTTAGGCTGTGATCATACACACTAAATAATCCACTTTCAATGCACTTTCAATGCACTTTCCAACTGGATTTTGCCAGTTCACACAGTAAAAATCCAGTATGAAAGTTGATTGAAAGTGGGTTATTTAGTTTGTGTGACCACAGCCTAAAATTCTCCAGGCAGTCTGGCAACAAGGGTGAGAGCAGAGAGATCAGTACCAACAGAGGAGGGAATGGGGTGACAGTAAAGCTTGTGAGTGATGTCTGTCTGCACTTATGAAATGCTGAAGCAGGCACAGACATCAGAAGGTTCTTTTGCACTGGTCCTTTCCAACTGAAAGAAGGGCACATCTGCTTATATAATTCTCCTGCAGTCCCCTGACCATTTCATCTGCAAGCTGAAACAGTCTTCTCTCTATCCCTTTCTACATTTGGTTCCTTTTCTACCTCTCAGATCATATTAGGAATAAAATAAATTAACAAAATTATAGATTAATAGGGATATTTTATATCGTTGGGGCTGTTTGGGGATATAGCAGTCATAAGAATAAAGTTTGATAGATACAGCGAGACAGATTTAGATTAGATTTAGATAATAAATTTTGTCTGCGTATGTGTGAAAGTGTGATTTTCCTTTTGTTTGTTATTTTGGTCTGTGTTCTGCTGTAGTAGAATTAAATACTATTATTTTGGGGGGAGTCTCTGTCAGCAGTATGGAAAGTGAGCATGGTAGAGGAAGTTGCCACATGAGAAATGCTGCAATAAAAATTGGAGGGCTTCCTTGAGTGCACTTTAATTAACGTAGAATGGCAGACTCCATTCCATAGTACAGGGTGTGGAATGCTTCAGTCTTCTGCCTCCTCCTGCTGCCACTTCCCCCTTTCCTTCTTCCAACTGCTACTCCAGGGCTGTGCTCACTCCCTCAACTGTGTTCTGCCCTGTGTTGCTGGGGCAGCATCCACCAATGCGCCCACCTACCACTCTCTGTTGCTCCCATCTGCCTGCTTGTGCTGCTCAGGGCATTTGCCTACACCCCAGCACCAGTTGTCCTCTTCTCCACTGTAGCATGCCCAGTGCTGCCCTGGTAGCATTTGCACTGTTCAGGATTCATGCCCAAATGTCAGCCATTTTCTGATGCCCGGGAATAGGCTTGTCTTTTGGTGTGTTTTGCTTTTTAATTTTTTTTTTTTTTTGTGGGACATGGCTGTTGCTATTGACCTTAATGGAGTTCCAGAATTCCAGAAATTATGTATTTTTAAAATTACAAATCTGAATTCTGAATACAGATTTTGATTTTAGTGCACATCATATACTCCAAGCTTTCCTATTTCAGTACAGTTTAAAATCTGAGATATCCATTTTTTTGTAATAGGGAACATTTAGGGAACATTTATTTGTACCATAAGATAGGGAACATTTATTTGTACCATAATATATATGTACTTATGGGGTGCTCCTGCTTTTTGATCTGTTACCGTGACAGAATATGATTTTGAAGAAGAGAAAATGTATTTATTTTGAGTCCCATGGAAGACACGGCATTGAATCAGCCTGTACAGACGATTGTAACTCATAGTCACAGTCCAGCAAACATGTAGATGGACATCTTTCAGTGGTCTTAAGTATGCTTAAATTTGCACTGGAGTGTAGCCCATTTCATTCAGACATGAAAAGAGAGAAAAAATGCTCTTGCTCTTGTATGTTTTGCTATTAGTTAGATAGCCCACAATAACTGTTTATTCCCATATGCAGGGGTTGTTTGGGGCCGGAGCACGCCAGAGCACCTCTCTGGCATCCCAGGAGCAGGCACAAATGGCGGTGGCAGCAAGCCCCACCCCCACCCCTTCTTTCTAAAGTTGTGCCGCAGCAGCAGCCCAACTGCATAGAGAAGGGATTTAAAGTTTAAATGCCTTCTCTATGGAGTTCTGCCACAGTGGTGGCATGATCTTTCCATTATATTCTATTGCCCCATGGTATGGCCCCATGGTATGCCACTTTCCATTGTATCCTATGGGGCCATAGAATATAATGGAAAGATTGTGCTGCTGCTGCAGCACGACTCCAGAAAGAAGGGGGTTAAACTTTAAACCCCTTTTCTCTTCATTTCCTCCCCCCCCCATTGCTTCCCCTTCTGACATCACTTCCGGTGATGCCACCGGGCATGGAAGATATGCTAATGAGCTCCTGCAGCTCTTTTTCTATGAAATGACCCCTGCCCATATGAATCTAACCATCCACTCTGGTCATTTTCATAGGCCCTACTTTGGGTGCCACTGCCATCTGAGGCTAGACAGGTGGCAACCCAAGAAAAAACCTTCTCAGTCATGGTGCCAAAATTTTGGAACCCACTCCCCAGGGAGTTTTGTCTGTCTCCCTGTATTGTTGTGTTCCTCCATGTTGTTTATAGTTATATATTGTTTAAATTGGTTGTTTTAATGTCTTGATGTTGAGAAGTTTTGATATTTGTCACCTTGGAAACCTTATTTGGGTGGTAAGGTTGCACAAGGAAGGAAGGAAGGAAGGAGGGAGAGAGAGACTGGAAAATGGCTTCATTCATTCTACAACTACCAGAGATGCTGTAAAGGCAGGACCTCCTTGCACACTTAACTTTCAACCATTCAATTGAGGCTGCTGAAGAGAGGCCAGTTACCTGCATCTTCCAGAGGAGCTATGAGGACAGACCAGTCATCCCATCACCATTCCACCCCCAGAGGCTGTGAATAATGTTAGTTAATTTTATTATAAGAATCCCCCCCATTTTGTAAGTCACATTAAAAACTATATAATACATAAAAAGTCATTTTTGAGGAAGTACTCTGTGAAGAAGCTGGACAAAATAATTAACTCTGAATCTAGGATATCTGTCATGTAAACAGTGAACATTTGAATGATCCTTGTTGTTACTGCATTTGTGAGTGAAGACATGCTATACCTCCATTAATGACCTTTTGAAAGGAAGTAAAAAATAACACAGGAACTTATGATTAACAACAGCAACAAAATCATGAGAAAGACTGATCAGGCTGACACTCATGCAATAAGACAGGTTTCCATTAGCTTGTTTTGAGTCATTCAGTTCTGAAAAGATAACATGCTCTACAGGAAAAACAGTACCCCTTTTCTTTTGAAGCTCTTGTGACACAGTGTAGCACTTCAGACAGGCCTGGATTATAAAGGTACTGCTGGAAATAAATTGACATAGCCAAACACTTTTGACAGAATGTAATGCCAACAAATTACATTAAAGAATTTCAAGTTAGTCTTTTAAATTAAATTGTGGTGCAAAATGAGGGATACAATTGTCCCAGCAATAGTAAGAACTGACAGTATGTATTTTGTGCAGTTAAGGGTTGTGGCAATGTGTATATGTAATGGACTAATAAAGAGACAAGTGAACCTTGGCTCTGAAGAAGGAGCCAATTTAAGTATTAAGTATTTATTTTCCTTTCAGAGGTCCTCTAACAATGAAACAGTAATGTATAACATTCTATATCACACACATATATACAAAGACATAATGTTTCTGAAGCACACCATTCTCTTTTTTTGATAAAGCGACATGGGCAAATTAGTTTTCTCAGAAATAGGAAATACAGTTAATATTATATAACTCCTATATGATAACACTAAATGCAACTGCAATACATTGGCCATAATACTTAAACAATGTAGAAAAGTAATAATTATCATAGGTTGTGGTCAGACAGGCATTTTGGCCTGATATAGTTGCTGTTCCCTTAGGAATTAAATGGGCTCATCCACACAGCCACATCTGGTGTCCATGCCCCAGTTGTACTCAACCCTTCATATGACAAGCTAGATGTGGAGTAAACAGCCATCAGAGAACATCTGGTGCTTACGGATGTCTGCACATTCATTCTGCATTTCTAGATGTCTGAATGCATTGGACCATGCACAAAATGGATGGGAAGTCTGAACCATCCTTTTACCCCTACCAGCTTAGATTTTAAGAGTAGATTTTAAGAGGCTGAATTGCTGCCTCCAGTCTCTAGGGGAATTTAGCTAAAAGGCAGCGAGAGGTGGGATATTTGCAAGGATCTGCTAAAACGTCTATGGGAATCTTTCCCTTTGAGACAGAGAGCTCTCAATAACCAATCCCAAGGTAAAATAGAGAATGTTTTATTGAATGGAAAACAAGGAAATTACCATACAAGGAGCACACATGGAGCATACACATATCCAAGATCTATGGAAAATAAAGGGAAGAGAAGGAGAATAGTGGGGAGTGTGGTGAAGAAGTTGAGGAATCTGTGGAGAAGGAGAGATGGCAAAATGACCAGTGCTTTGCAGAGAAGAAGGACCCAGTATATTGGGGGTGCATGTTGGTAGGTGCCCAAGACAACATGAACACAGCATTGGGACTTCACTGGGCTAGTTATACCCAAAAATTGATCCAGAGGGCTTGCTAATGTGAAGATTCCTCAGAACAAAACACTGATGAGATTAATCAGGGGCAAAACAATGTAGTTTGGAAACACCATATAGAGTTACCAGGAATGGGCAAAAGAGATTGGAGGTTTTCTTGTAAATGTAAATTAAATTTTGGGTTGAGTTCCTGATTGCTTCCTCCAGTGGTTCAAAGAACAAATGGATTGCTAATTTAAACTAATCAAAATGGAAACAATACTGCTTGATGATCTACCTGGGTTTGGGGTGTGGAAATGGAGTAGAAGTCAGAAGTTTTTTATTATAAAGGAATGTGGGGAGGAGCGATGAAGTGAGATGATAGAATTAGCTATTGTTGTTGAAAAGAAGTATCTCTGGGGCAAGACAAGTCCATTGTCTCGAATATGCAGATGTCAGCAATGATTGACCATAGGCCCTATGTGCTGTAAAGGCACCTCTGGTTGCAGTGTCTGACTGAGATTCTCCATTCCTGAATGAAATGGAGAGATTAGTGGCATGACCATTCTACACCAACATTCCAGATTGACCTCAGCCATAGTGAGATAAGACTGAGGTATCTGGTTGCATAGACTGAGGATGGTTTCTTTATCAACAAGTTAGAGGTCAAAATATTAGAAGAAAACTCTTGAAAGTAGGGCTAAAATTATTTTACTGAAACTAGGGAGATGTGCTGACATCACAAAAGCCCAACAAGCTTATTAAGCAGCGGTTGGACAAACACTTGTCAGGGATGCTCTAGGCTGATCCTGCATTGAGCAAGGGGTTGGACTAGATGACCCCTTCCAACTCTGATTCTATGATTCTATAAGTGATGGCTATGACCAATACAAAAATAATAATGAAAAGTAAAATACAAAGCTAGTTACCAGCCTTTCTGTGAAAAAGTTAGGGGATATAGTGGCTAACAAACTGAAGAGGTCAAATGTGGTTCTGAAATTGAGAAGCTGCTGTTTCATCATTGACTGCATCAACTGGAGCAAGATTATAATAAGTTTATAGTGTATATTTCTTAGACTAACAAAACAAGACCACAGTTTCTCAGATATTGAGGTGCCCCTTTAAAGAGTTAACAGGATGTGGAAGGAATATATTAAAAGAAAAAGAGAAATTTCATATTTAGTGTAAAGACGATATTAATGATGGGGGATATGCTAGGAATGCATTTCAGATATTAAGAAGGATTCTGGGGAGGGGGGAGTTATTTATCCTATCAAACTGGGATGGTATAAGTATTGGTTTTAAACTTAAGTACTTCCTCCTTGTGAAATTATTAGTTCTTTTCTATCATTTGGCTTAAATATTGGTTCAACTATGCAAAATTCAATAAAATGAGTTCAGCACTGGGACATGCTGTCTAGAAAACTTTTAAGATACCCATCTTTAGATGAAGGAACAATTGGTCAATCACATATCAGGGAATGCCTAATGTAAAGTTGGTTTACCTCAGGGTAAGGGAATGTACACACAACTTATACATGTATCTGCTCTGTTTAGATGACTCAATCAACAAGCAGAGATTAAGGGAGGAGCTAATAGACATGGTTTTACTCCTCCTCCATTAGCTGATTATAAAGACATTGTGCGTGTGTTGAAAGGGTTATTATAATACATAATAATCTAAAGACATAGTTGTAACCCTAGACAGCTTTGTAGAATTATCACAATAAAACTGTGGCTTCAGCAGAAAGGGGAAAAAATGAGGTGGACACCAATATAGTGGAGGGAGGGAGGTGTGAGTTAGGTTTTGGTTTTGGTTGCACCATTCTTAACTACCATAGAAAGCAGTCCCCCTTGAGTTGTTCCAGCCATGCAAGTGGTTTGTTACTTTCAGAAGCAGAAATGTCCTTCCTTCTCATCTTCTCATTCTGTCCCCAGTGGTATTTTGTTTTCCCCATCAATATTGGTTCTTCTTTCAAGAAGGAAGATTAGTGAAACTTAACCAATTAACCGTTCACAAAACCTCCTCATCCAAGAAAATGAACAATCCAAAAGAGGCCCAAAACCTACCAGTCAACAGCCAGTCTCAAAAATCTTTTCTATCTCCACCCCAAATGATGACCATCTGAACCTCAAGTAGTTCTCTTGCTCTAAATTTGAGCCACCTGTCCCTTCAATTGACCATTTGACCATGCAGGAAAGGTATTTAATATATATTCATTTACTGCCTTTTATTAAGCCTCACAAGATCTCATTAGTTTTTTAAGGAAAAAGTATCCTTGTGTCTCACTGGTGCACAACAAGAACTGTACTTCCCACCCAATAGGACTCCCACTGCTATTGCAACATAATGCAAATTTCTGTTATCTCATCTGGAATACCAAACTGGGAATAATTAAAATTAGGTTTTACATACTCCATAAAGCTTGTTCAAGCTACCTCTTTTCTCTGATGGATAGATGACTGGATCTCAAAACAAGAGTAAGATGTATTAGTAACAGGTGGAGAAGTCTAAGGAGTGCTGAGTGTTAAAAGTGCTTTTTAATTGTTAAAAATATTCTTAATATATACTTCTTTCATGGTTATTGTTATCTTTATTATTTCTGGCTATATATTGTACTGAAGGAAGGTATGTAAAAGTGAGATAATTTGGCTTCATGGGTGAAAAATAAATACAGGACCTTAAAGGTCAATTAAAAGTGAGGCAAAAGCAGTACCATTTTTCACTATTCAAGACCTGACTCTTATGCTGATTAATGTGACCACTTTTTATGCAGAATAGAAGTTCATCCTGGAAGCAGAAGAAGTGAAGCTATAATGGGAGTGCTCTTTGCTCTCAGAGTTTAGAATGATTCTACTCTACTGAACTCAAAGGGCTTTTTTCCACTGAAGTGAACTGAAGAAGAATCTGCCTGGGTTCAACAATTCGGCTGTGAATGGAATCTGATTTCTTATTGTTTTCTTTGTTGGCCCTAAATCAATGGCTTAGATAAAAGAAATCCAAACTTTTGGAGAATGCAGATGGCATTTTGAATGCTCAGTGCTTAGCTATTTCTGATTTTTGTTAATGTACTGTGCCAGATAGTGAAAATAAAATCTATTTACCAACAGAAATGCAAGAAAAATGCTAATTTTTACTCATCTTTTTTGTGAAGAATAATATAACTATCTTAGGAAATGGCTAAATATTTATGATACTATTGCAAATAAAATTAGGGATAATTTTGAATTTTACATAGTTCACATCCCCCAAATCTCTGCTTTGATTTCACTTCTCCCTTGTGTGAATCAGACCCATCTATATATCAATTTTCTGTCTTTTCTTGGCACCATTTTCCCTGTAAAATGTACATATTTTAATGTTATCTTGTGAATCAATACATTATATATTCATTGTGCATATAAATTATGTATAATGTATCTATGAATTACAGTTAAATATTGTCTAAAATCTCTATGACACAGATACATGATACAAATGAATCCACAAAACCAATAGCAAAAAGTGGGAAACCAAAGCCATTGATAAGGAACGCAAATGAATATAAATTGAAATGAAATCAAGAGCATTTATTCCTCTCTGTGTAATGTAAGACTTACCCAAACTAGAAGTAAACTAATATGTAACCCCCCTCCTGATACTGAATGTTGTTGAGGGATACAGGTGTACCTATACATATGTATGTATAAATACCCCCTTTCTTTTAAGAACATACGAGAAGCCAGTATTGGATCAGTCCAATGGCCCATCCAGTACAATACTCTGTCACATAGTGGCCAAAAATACCAGTTGCCATCAGGAGGTCTACCACTAGGGCCAGGACACTAGAAGCCCTCCCACTGTTGCCCCCCCCAGCACCAAGAATACAGAGCATTACTTGCCTCTGCTCCTGTGGCAGTGAATTCCATGTGTTAATCACTCTTTGGGTGAAGAAGTACTTCCTTTTATCCATTCTAAGCCAACTGCTCAGGAGTTTCAATGAGTGCCCACAAGTTCTTGTATTGTGAGAAAGGGAGAAAAGTACTTATTTCTGTACCTGCTCTGTTCCATGCATAAACTTGTAAACCTCGATCTACTCATCCCTCAGGGGCATTATGATATTGACTGATTTGTTTTCAATATCCTTCCTAATAATCCCCAGCATAACACTGGCCTTTTTTATTGCAGTCACACACTGTCCCGACATTTTCATTATCAACTACGACTCCAAGATCTCTCTCTTGGTGAGTCTCTGCCAGTTCGGACCCCATCAATGTGTATTTATAGTTAGGATTTTTGGCTCCAATGTGCATCACTTTGCACTTGGCCACATTGAACCCCATTTGCCATGTTGACGCCTATTCGTCCATCCTTGACAGATCCCTTTGGAGTGCCTCACAATACTCACTGGTTCTCACCACCCTGAACAACTTCATGTCATCTGCAAATTTAGCCACTTCACTGCTTACTCTGAACTCCAAATCATTAATAAACAAGTTAGCAAGCATCGGACTGAGTACTGATCCCTGTGGTACCCCACTGCTTACCACCCTCTACTGTGAAAATTGCCCATTTATACTCATTCTCTGTTTCCTATTAATTAGCCAGTTTTTTATAATGCCATGAGTGTAATTGTGACCTAATTTCTGAAAAGGATTTCCTGAAGTTAAGTTTATTAACATCTTTCATGTTTAGTGGAATATACACCCCCTAAATATTTAAAATAATCTTCAACCCATTTGTAAGAGTAACGTACCTTAATCTTTTGTACCAGATCTAATGTCAAAAAAATAGTGTATAATAATGTTTTTGAGGAGCTAATTGTAAGTCCAGAAATGTAACTAAAGTCATGCAGGACTTGGCCTAAAGAAGGTAGAGAAGTCAGAGGATTAGTTAGAAATAAAATAATATCATCTGTATACATTGAAACTTTATGCACTCTGCTGTCAATTACCAGGCCTGTGATGGAGGTTGTTCTTTGTATCGCTTCTGCAAGTGGCTCAACCACCAAGACAAAAAGAAGAGGTGACAAAGAACAGCCTTGGCGTGTCCCACATGTAAGTAAAAATTTCTCTGAAAATATGTCATTTGCTATAATTTTAGCTGAGGGTGAATTATATATTGCATCAATTGCTTTCCAGAATCTTATGCCAAAGTTCATCTCAAATAAAAGTTGTTTGAAATAGGGAATTTATAAACAATCAAAGGCTTTATGAATGTCCAAGGACAAAAGGGCACTTTCAATACTATTAGCTCTTCCATACATTATAACATTCAAGGACCTATGGATATTATCAGTCAATTGGTGATTAGGCATAAAACCAGTTTGGTCTGTTGAGATGTAATTACATATTCTAGATTTTAATCGATTGGCCAGCATCGAAGTGAATATTTTAGCATCTTGGTTAAAAAGTGCAATAGGCCTGAAGGAACTAGGTTGTGTCAGATTTTTATCAGGTTTAGGGATCATCACTAACATAGCTTCTGACCAAGATTCTGGTATTTGGCCACTTTCTAAAATGTTATTACAAGTGATGGTTAAAGGGCCTACTAAGGAAAGCTTAAACATTTTGTAAAACTCAGCCAGTAGACCATCATTACCCGATGTTTTGTTTTTAGAAGCTTAATCGTGTCCATGACCTCTTGTAAGGTAAATTCTTTGTCTAAGAGTGCCTGATGTTCCCTGGTCAGTCTATTAATTAAATTTCCTAATTGGTAAAATATATTTGAGGGGACAGGTGTCTTATGGTTTGAGGTACATAAGGTCTCAAAGTAATTTGCTTATACTTTGACAATATCTATTGAAGAGATATTTATGTCATGATCAGTTAATTGTATTATCCTTTTGACATTCCATTGCTTTGTGGTACACCATGCAAACAGTTTCAAGATCTTTTCAGATTTCTGCCAGTATTTCTGATGTAGGTAAGTTATCTGTCATTGTATTTTAGTGCTTTCAAGCACCTCTAAAGCTTCCCTCTCTGAGGAAAACTGTTTGTAACATTTTTTGGAGCATGTATTTTGATGCAGTTTTTCCAAATGATGTATTTTGTTAGTATGTATTGTGATCAATCTTTGTGGAAATGCATCTACCATGGACCACCACCTTCATTGCATCCCACACAACACCCGCAGGAACTTCATCTGACCAATTCTCCTAAAAATAAAATTTAATTAAGCTATCTGTCATGGGTACTAGGTCTGCTGAGGCTGACTACTCCACAGATGAAGAAGAGGCAGGGAGCAGCCTAGCCTCCTCTGGAGTAAGCCCAGAAGAAGAACCCTCAACTATACTTGAGGAGGAAGAGTCCCCAGCAGATGCACAGGAGGTGCAGCCAGAAGGAGAGGCCAATCTTGAGCCTGGCCCAGCACCCCCAGTTGCAGACACCCCAAGGCCAGTCTCCTTGCCTAGTTCTCCTGAGTGCCCCAGACATAGGGCATGCCAGAGGCTGACTATGCAGGAGCGAAGGAGTGCCAGACTCCAGCTCCTGCAGAGGCAGAGGGAAGAGCTGTAAGCCTTTGCAGACTCAACCCCAGGGAAGGAAGCACCTGCTCAAAAGCACTCAGTACACCTGGTTCAATGTGGCAGCAACTTTGCTCACTCAGACCTGCTCATGTATGTGTGTGTGTAGCAGCTGCTCCTTGTCCTTGAAACCTTGAACCTTTCTGGCTCTTTGACTTTCAGCTCTGACTGACTTTGATTCTTGACTGTGTTTACAAGCTTCCAGTGTGTGGTCTCTGTGGCATCCAGCCAAGACAGCAAACTATCTATTTCATCTCTAAATGTTTCTTGCAATAAAAGTGATTTATTCAGCATCCAAGATGTTACTGTCTTTGGTGTAATAGACCACGATAACTCACACTCAATCCATGAATTATCAGTAAAAAATTTCGAACAAATATTTGTAGAACAAACTTTAGGAATAAGTGATTGAGAAACAAGTATATGATCTATCCGTGTATTAATATCATGTCTTGCAGAATAGTAAGTGTAATCATGAGTGTGTGGATTGCAGAAATGCCATATATCCACTAATTGTGATTTTTAAAAAAGATTTTGAAGTGGAGAATCATAGCAAGCTGGGTTTTTGTAAGAATGTATTAGTTTCTTTTTATGCTTTGATCTATCCAGATTATAATTTGCCAAAAAGTTCAGATTCCCTCCCAAAACAATATCCCCTTTTTTAAATGTTGAAGCTTTTCTAATACGATCTGTACAAATTGTATTTATTGACAATTTGGGGCATATACGGAGGCTATAGTTAATTTCTTGCCATCTAGACTGCCTTTGATGAACAGATATCTACCTTTCGAATCTTTAGTGATGCCTTCTACTTGAAAAGAAATATGTTTAGCCATTAGATTTC
>NW_015164215.1:311950-313789 GCF_001447785.1 Gekko japonicus
TATTAGGTCTTATATGTGTCTTCTGATGAAGAAGAATATAAGGTCTCTGTCTAATTAAAGCAGATGAGATCCTCTTTTTCTTAATATTGTTGTTGAAGCCTCTGACATTCATTGAGATTATTTTAATTTTGTCAGCCATTTTTAAAAATCTTATAAAATAAATGGTATCCAATAATTGCTTATAAATTAAACACACTTAGTAAAAAAGATTATGAAACTGAAATAAAGTAATGTTAAAACTAGAATCTTGTGAATCCATTTGAAAAATTGTAATCCAAAAACTAATGGGAAACAACACTATACAAACAGTTAAATAAAAACAATAAAGCAGGAACCCAAGAACTAATGGGGAACAACACTACACTAGCAATTAAATAAAAACAATGAAGCAGAAAATACAACTTAGCCTCACTAGTGAACGAGAAATGAAATTATAAACTCTGAAAACCTATGAAAGAAAAAGAAGGGGAAAAAGAAACCAAAAAACTCTTATAGAAAAATCCTCTTACCACTACCAGATCGAATTCACATAATAAAGAACTTTATACTGCCTAAATTTTTATTTATCTATTCCTACATATGTACCTCAAACTGATCTTCAGAAATGGCAGAAAGAACTAAGCAATTTTACTTGGAATTATAAAAGACCAAGGTTCAGGAGCTGTATTTTATATAGACCGACTCCTTTAGGTGGTCTTAATCTCCCTAATCTATGAAATTATTATAAAACAGCAAATCTAGAACAGGCAATTAAAATAATGCAAGCAGACTCCGATGATGCCTGGATACAAATTGAATCACGTTATGCTCAACCTGTTCCTCTTTGGGCAGCTATTTGGATGAAACCTAAAGATAGGCCTCAAAGCTGCAAAAATAGTGAATTGTTAAATAATAAATTTAAAATTTGGGTTGGAATTAGGAAAAAACTCCTTCTTGAATACTCTTGGTCATCTGCATTTCTATATGAATCCTGGCTCAAACCAAGTACATTTACCTCAACTTTCCAAGATTGGATTACAGCTGGTGTTTTCTGGCTTGGTGATATCCTTAATAATGGAATGATCCTAGAAAAGAAACAACTGGAGGAGAAATTAAGTAAGCCTATTTCTTGGTTTCAATACTTACAGTTATCTTTCTTAATCTCATTCAAATCTAAAAAAAAAATGTTACCTACTTCTTCAAATGATCTAGATCTGGTAATACGAAAATATTCAGAAAATAAAAAAGGAACCTTATCAAAAATTTACAAAATATGAGTACAAACTTATACAGTAGATAAAAAGAAGAAGAAGAGATTGGATTTATATCCTGCCCTTCACTTGGAGTCTCAGAGCGGCTTACAAACTCCTTTCCCTTCCCCTCCCCACAACAGACACCCTGTGAGGTGAGTGGGGCTGAGACAACTCTGGCACAAACAGCTCTTTCAGGAACAGCTGTGCCAGAGCTTGTGACTCACCCAAGGTCACATCAGCAGGGGTAAGTGGAGGAGTGGGGAATCAAACCTGGTTCTCCCAAATTAGAGTCCGCACACTTAACCACTACACCAAACTGGTTATCCTACATTATCAAAATACATAGAATAAAATGATACAATTACCGACTGACATAAAAGTTTGGCAAGAGTTTGGCAAAAGTTTGGCAAATCTGGGCATCGCCCAATAATAGATCACTAATTTTTAATGTACACTTTCAGTTTGTCAAATTGATTATCTGCTGGTACTTGACACCTCAGAAGTTATACCGTATAAATAAAAACTACCTGGAACTGTGTTGGAAGGGATGTACAGAACTTGGGACATATTTCCATTGTTGGTGGACTTGTCAGGTAATTCATCCATT
>NW_015164215.1:314408-351606 GCF_001447785.1 Gekko japonicus
ACTGAAATGCTGCCTCTTGAGAGACAGAGTTGCTTTGTGAACTGGAGCACAAGGATGTGCAAAGATGGGATTTCCCTTCAAAATCCCTTGGACTATCCTAGACTGTGGATGTTCTGACTTGATAACTATGAATCACTAATGTTTAGTTAAGGCAAACAGCCCTAGCCTTTGTTATTTTTGTAATCTCTGGTAGTCTATGCTAAGGTCTGTACTGAATAAAGATCCTTCTTATTGCTAAATTGTCTCTGGTGTTGTAACTGAATTCCAAGTCCAAGTCCTGTGCCTAACCGTGACCACATATGCTACCTTGGTAAGAGTGTGCATCTCTGGATAGAGTTGCTAATGTGTTTTGTCCCGGATGCCAACTAAGGATTTGAATCTCTCTCTTAGGAAAGGCAAGGACTAGTGAAAAGAGGTTCTGGTGGCAACTTGTTCTGAAAACCAGAGAGGGTATAGACCATCTCGTGGTTTGTTGTTTAATGTACTGAAAAGTACAAGATTCCCTCTCATCCCTGGACTGGCTTGGGTGGGCTAATCTCTGTACAGTGACATCTTACCTAGCAACTCAGTGTATCAGGATATGATTTTTCTATGATAGTTCATATTTGAATTGGAAACGTGGCTCGACTGTTTACCTTTTGTATTTTGTGTATTTGTTACTTGGTTATTAATTATGCTTTGCTAATTGTAGATTCTTGAATTGATAATCCTATAAGATTTCATACAAAAGGTTGCTTTTTTGTGTGTTTTCATTTCTGATTATTTTGTATTTTGATTGTTACTTAATATGTATATGTGGAAAAAAATTAAAATATAAATTAAAAAATAGTCCGTTTTTGATCCACTAGAGGACTTTTCCTTTTATCCCATGGCTATTGAACTTACTTAGGAGCCTTTGATGAGGAACTTTATCAAAACCTTTCTGGAAGTCAAAGTAAACAACGTCTATTGGGTCTCCTTTGTCCACATGTTTCTTCACTCCCTCAAAGAATACTAACAGGTTAGTGAGACAAGATCTTCCCTTACATAACCCATACTGAATATGCCTCATTAGTTTTTGTTCATCAATGTGCCTATTAATTCTCTCCTTAATAACGGCTTCCACCAACTTACCTGGTATTGACATCAGACTGACTGGCCTGTAATTTCCCATATCTCCTCTGGAACCCTTTTTAAAGATGAGGGTGACATTAGCTTAGGTTTTATATCTAGCTACAAGAATGTACCCATTCTGGTCAGTAACCCATACAGGTGGCAACCAAGAGATCCTTGACAAAAGCATGATGATTTGAGGCCTTGGATATGGTGGAATCACAATGAATTGATTACAGGGAATAATACAGTTCCTTTTCACCCTCTGAGCCAGTTGGCAATGGAGGCCAGGGACCACTTTGCCCCTCCAGAAGGAGAGGGAGTCAGAACTCAGCTGATGCTATGTGCCATGCCATAAACATAGGGGAGAAGCCAGTAGAGGTTTATAGCACAGCTCTGCCTCCACTCATCATCTTTCACCTTGTGCTCATGGGCACATCACCACCATTTGTCTTACCCATGGGGGGACTCAATGAATGATGTGATACCGGAGGCTCTATGTTCAGTTTCTTATATTTCCTTTGACCAAGCTATGTGTATGGTCCGCTGTTGCGGGCATGGTGCTATTTGGCCAAGTGCAACATGAAGTCAGACTTTTGTCTCCTCCCTGTTCACCCCTCAGACTTTGGATGACAACAATCTCAAATACTTAGCATATTTTTTTTAAAAAAAATCTAAAATATGGATAGGTAAAAGCATTGGGACACTTTTCATGGGAAACTTGTATTCCCGATTGCTATCCCTAAGTGGCTTAAGCCTATGAATTGTTCATGCTTCCTATAAGATGAGGTTCAAAACCAATTTCCAGTCAAATTGAAATGATTTCTGGAGAACTTTTTTTGTGACCTTGTAAAGCTGATCCCATAGAACTCATCATTAGGGAGTTTTCTTCTGCAGTAAATATTTTTACCCGCCTGTGAGCTTTTCCATGTGTTCAATGGTTCAGATATTGTTTCAGAAGTACCTTTGTATTTGCATAGCCATGGTATAGTTAAAACTGGAAGTTGCAGACCTGTTTTCTGTTCTATAGAACTACAGAAACAAAGAACTTTTTATTGCAACTGAACAACTTTACTTACATTTAAATTATGTCATTAAGACCTGGTTCACACTGCTAAATTCATTCATGCAGGTGAGAATAACAGTAAACAACATATGCTTAAAAAGTAGTATTAACTTTTCTATAAATGCAATGACCCAAAAGCAATTTCTGTGTTCACCCGTGATTATGGGGATATGTACAGTCTTGGTCACACTAACCTCTCTACATATGGTCATGCACATATTACACCCACTCTATCCAGGTATAATAATACCTAAGCATAAATAATAATTGACTGGCTTTCTCTCCACTTGAGCTGTCCAATATCTGCATCTTTCACAAATAATTGTTTCAGTACAATCAGGCATACTGGGCTTGTGAGAGAGTTTATATTCACATAGATAGAGCAAGGAAAGATGATGAAAGAGACAAATACAAGACTCAGGCCCAATATTCATTAGATGACTTACCTCTTAGCTCACCCTGCCACTCCCAATTTTCTAAGCCTTTCTATCTGAACTAAAGTACCTGGCCCTATAACTGGAGCCAGAATCTTTCCCCAAATTGAAGTTCTTGCTGTAACTGCTGTCTTCATTGATATGTATGATTACAAAAGGTCTTGATCGACAGTCATCATTGTGTCTACTCATCATTGTGCCCACTAATTTTTCCTTTGGATTTACTGTTGGATTATTCGCTACCTAGACTCCCTAGAATGGGAACTGGACCTTTGCCTGGAATCTTTGTGTACAGCTAACTATAAGCCTCTGATTCACTTTCTTGCTCTGCATTTTGGCTCTTGCTTCCTTTGTTTTGTGTGGAACATTTTTCACAGTGGGTGCAGGCACAATAGTTTGGGCTCTCTATTATTCTTCTGCTAGTTAGTATTCTCACTGCTTCATTCTCTGCAGACATTAGGTTCACATGAACTGGACACCTGCCATCCACACGTATTGGTAGTTTGTAGTTCCAGGGAATCACCCAATATGTGCCACAGGCTCCAAATTTTCAAAGTTGGCAAGCTCTTGGTTCACATAAATGTAATATCTACACAGGCCTCTTGAAGTTGCTAAATCTACAGTCCAGCTACTTGTCTTATTCCTTTATACAATTCTTGTTTCTTATTACACATAGAGTTCTCAACCCAATTTGGAAGTTTGTAGACATATCTACTTGTATAGCCTTCAGTCTTAGTTTTGTTTGATTTAAACAAATTACACTGAAATGTGTTTAGGGTATAATCCAATGCTCAAGAATTAAATTAATAGTTAATGGATTGTTTTTTATGCTCAGAATCACATCCCTAATCATATGCCTATAAAATGATAAGGTTCATAATAAAAGCCCTGCTGAATCAGATAACACTGGGACTATCTGGTCCAACAAACTCTTTCCTGAAGTGGCAAACTAGATGCCTTCAGAAGGCCTGCAAGAATAGAATGTTCTTTCCCCACTGCAAGCTGGCACATCCTCTCTGAACATGGATTTAGTGTTGGTTTACTTCATGATGCCCAGACTCCCCAGAATAAGAACTGGACCTCTGCCTGTAATGTTCATGCATAGGTAGCTATAAACCCCTGATGCACTCTCTTGCTCTATGTCTTTGACTCTTGCATTTAGCCATTGAGTTACTAACCATTGATGGACTTCTCTTCCATTAATCTTCTTTCAATTCAGAAAAAATGGAGATTTAACTAAGAAGTGAACGATTTTCATTAGTCAAGTGAAATGCAAAATGTGCATCATTATCTTTTATATTCAAAGGATATCATTATCAATTGTGAATGGATCCTTATTATTTATTTATTTATTTATTAAATTTATATCCCGCCCTCCCCACCGTGGTGGGCTCAGGGTGGCTAAGAAACATATGTATAAATGTACACATTAAAACTCCAAAAACTACAAAATATGCTAAAAGCAAAGTTAGATTACAATATAAAACCAAAACTACACAACACATAACTATAATAAGAGATGGCGATGTTCTGTCAGCATTTGAATGGCTGCCTATACCCTATTCCAGGCTTCTGCCTTATTTAAACTATGATATAAACTCACCCCCCTTCTTGACCAGCTATATCTCTTTTTCATATCATAGAGGGGAAAATCCTCCTCTTCCTGCTTCTATCAAATGACATAATGGTACTCCCTTGAAAGTGGTAATGAAATGTGACATATACAATCAAAAATAATCTTTTGAAAAGGTTTTGACTTTTCAGGTCTCTTTTATTTTATTTTTTAAAAAAGTGTTGGGGGAAATGTACTAGATTGGGATTAATGTGTTCTGAAATCCTTCACAGTTGCAAACCTGTAAAAAGCTTCTCAAGGTTCTGGCCTGAGCCACAGAGCCAGTTTCTCTGTGATTTCTTCTTAACTCCCACTAGAAACTCACTGCCCCCTTTTGCAGCCTTGAGAAGTGACACATTACAGATTTCAAAACACCCCCACTCTAACCATGAAGTCCCTCGTGCTATAAATGCATTTGACTCTTGACAAAATGAATATATTCAGCTGCCTCCCACAGGTGTCTCAGCAGGAATGCTAGCAGCTTCCCTGCCCTTTTCAGGTGAAGTTGTATATGTCACCTATGTGTGTCCATTGAGTTCAGTGCTGAAGGTCAAGTCAGCTAGGCAGATTTTAAGTTAAGAAAAATATAGTTATTATCTCTTACCTACCTATTAGAAATTTCAGAGAGAATTATTTGACTCCAGACTATATTTTATGTAGCTGTTTTGATATGAGACTACAGGGATGACATTATATTGTGGCAGAATAATCAAGTGGATTGGATAATCACAATTTAGATTCTGGGATCTGTGGTGTATTTTCTTTTATTAATAAATAGATGATGTTTCAAGCTGCATAAAGGATTTCTCCAGTTAGTGTTACTATTGAAGATTGGTTTCTTTCCCTGGTGGTGCTTCTGTGTCACTGCATGATGGACAGAAGTTTCACAAATGTATTTACAGGGCTGTTAAAGCCACACAAGCCCTACCAGAATAAAAAGGGTATGACCTTAATTACCTCATCAATACATATAATTCTCAACATAGCCCCACCTGCAGATACTTAAATCTAGTGACTGGGGCCATGGACAGACAAAACAGATCATCCTACAAAACTTAAAAAGCTCCAGGTTTGCAGAAAAATTGGAAATCTAAAAAGAAATACATGGGCGGGGAGAGGTTAAAACCCCAAGAGGATAAAAGGATGATGATGAAGAAGAGATTGGATTTATACCCCGCCCTTCACTACCCAAAGGAATCTTAGAGTGGCTTACAAACTCCTTTCCCTTCTCCTCCCCACAACAGACACCCTGTGAGGTAGGTGGGGCTGAGAGAGCTCTGACAGAATCACCTGTAATGTTAACAGATGGCCTCAGTGGATATTGTTAGGCAACCACAGCAGCATTGTCAAGCTTTCATATTTGTCAGACAAAGGCAGGGGAAGGGGTCAGGAAGATTCACTGGCAGCAGCTAATAGGTGACTTACTACCATGAGACACACATGACTTACCTAGGCCTGGCTGCTGGCTATTGTGGAACAACAGCCATCCTATGAAAGCCAGTGGGTGGGTGACCTTGGGCTAGTTATTCATTCTGAGCCTAACTTAAAATGCAGGAAAGGGGAAGGATACATGTACAAATGTTGGCAGAGTCATGCTATGGAGGAGTGTAAATAATTTTGGAATAAATAAAAATATCATATTATAAAGAAGGAAAGAGTAGCTTGCTACAATAATGTGCTGGAATATACAATGAGAAGCATCAGGAGAAAAGAGTGCATTCAGTGATCAAAGAGAGAAAATTAATGATTAATAGCTGAGTGTTTGACACTTCATTTTTCTTTGTGCTTCATTTTTGTTGAACTTCTCTATTTAGAAAACTGTGCTGACCTCTAATCGACTCTAGTTCTTCTTTTTTAAAAAAGTACTCTTCACATTTGATGAATTTTTATCAGAAGGAAACAACTTTTTTTTTGAGAGAATACCGGTTCCTTCTACACTGCTGAGGTAATGTATGAACTGCCAGTCACATGGAGTTGATAGTAGGGCTTTTTCCCTTTCCATGCCAGTTTTGCACCTGACCCTGAGAAAGATGAAGATGACCTCAGAAGGAATCTCATGAACTTGAGATTCTATGTTATTGGAGTGGCATGTGAAGGAGCTGACCATAATCACAAGTTGCCCTTGTGAGCCGCCCTGAGCCCATTGGGGAGGGCGGAATACAAATGTGATAAATAAATAAATAAATAAATAAATAAATAAATAAATAAATAATGGAATCCAAGCCACAGATAGGACATGACAATTGGTTTTATGGTTTTAAACCTTAAGGTCAGGGTAAAAAGAATTGCACAATTAGTTGCTCAAAGCGCACAGGCACAGATAAGAATTTAAAAGATTTATTTTTTTTAAAGTAAAGCAGGTCTAGTTGGAAAACTAGTTTTCCCGTTCCAAAAACTAGAAGATAGGAGATGCCTCCCTCAGAAGATTAGTTATTTGGTAAATCTAAATTAAACATGTAAAGTAACAGCAAAGAAACAAAAATGTCCATAATGAACTTCCCTGTTGTCTAACCACCACAGTGCACTCTTAACTTCAAGTTATGTTGAAGATCCATTACTGGAGTTCCTAAGTTTTCTTCAATAGTAGGGTTTGGATGAATTTCAGTTGGGGTGAGGACACCGAGCTGAGGTATTTTAACTTTTTTCTCCTCCATACCATTTCTCCAACAGGTATCAAATAAATATCATGTATCCAAAGCAGGTATTAGCCACAGAAGGGGGGGGGTAATACAGGTATAATATGAACATGCATTTCACTCTACCAGAATTAATAGCTGCTCTGGGGGTGAATGTGGAAACAATTTCTATTGGGGGGAAAAGTGGTGGAGAGAATTAACCTTCCCTCTGCCAGGATCTCAAACCCTTTCACTGTTTAATCTTAAAAATATGTTAGAAAATCCAGTTATGGACTTCCCATGTAAATGTAGCTTGTGCTTTACACTTCTTAACATTAGATAGCTAATTTTTAATTCAGAAGCTTTATTTGCCTGGACACAGTCTTATGTGTGTGTGTATATAAAATGTTAGTATTTCTGAAGACTTGCATTTTGCTTCCTTCTCAACACTCTGCTATTCCTCAACTCCCTGTATTAACAATCTATATATCTAATTCTCATTACCAAATCTGTGGATACTTAAATCTGGAAGTTAGAGCCATGAACATAAAAGACAATTCTTTCTACAAGTCTGAAATATGTCCCATGTATAAAAACAAATATCTGAAAACAAAACAAACAAAAAACAAAACTCAAACTGAACCCTAACAAAACCAAAAATATTGGGGGTTAACACTACCTCAATAATATAAACAGCACCTGTAGCTTTAAGAAATGAATGCACCCAGTGGCCATTGTAGGCAAACACATCACCAGCTTTCAAGCCTTGGTGTCTGTAAATTAAAGGTAGGGAGAAGGGCAGAGTTGTATTGGCTTTTAAGGGTAGACCACTGGGACCAGGCCCAGCAGCAACCACAATACAACTTAGTACTGCACAACTTTCATGACTTACCCAGGAATGGCTGCTTGCTACTGTTTGACTGCAATCACACGCACCAGTAGATCCAACATCGGTGCAAATGCTCGATGGATATAAAGGGCGCAGTCTTTGGCAACCTGTGCTGCTCCGCCATGGAAGCAGAGTTAAAAGATAGTTAAAAGACATGGGGAAAGTCTGGTAGTAAATGGGTTCTGATTACTCAAGCGCACACCCATGCTGTCGGGATGGTCTGATCAGGCCATCCCGGCTCAGTGCTGTTTTCCCCCCCTCTGCCAGTATGCGCATCATTGCATACCCATAGGGGGCCCTCGGTGTGGAGGTGCAATTCCTCATTTATGCGCATGGGAAACAAATGGCAAAAAAGGAAGACTCACCTGCAGTTGCATCTGATCACACTGTGATGAGCTGCAGCTACAAAGGGAGGTGTGATTTTGCAACTGTGGGTCCAATAACTCTGGAGGGAATAGCCTCACTCCCCCTCTGCTTCAATTGGCATGCATGACCACAGCCTTTGACAGTAGCCACCCCACAAAACTAGTATTGTGTAGTTGTTAATGTTCCAGGTGTAAATCAGAGAGACCCAGATTTGAACCCCCATTCTGCCATGGAAGCTCACAAGGTGACCTTGGCCAGTCACTCTCTCTCAGCCTAATTTATGCCACAGAATTATTGTGAGAATTAAATGCAGGACAGGAAAATGCTGTGAGCTACATTGGGTCCCCTTTGGGAGAAAGGTGGGTTATAAGTAAAATAAATAAATAATGAAAATAGCTTACGCTGGCAATGGATAAAGCATAGGTTGGTTGATGGGTGGGAAGGAGACAAGGAAGCAGGGTAAGGTGAGGATATGGAGGTTATCAAGAGGAGGGGAAGAGGAAATAGTATGGTAAGGGGATACAGGAGAAAATGTGGTGCCACCCACAAGTCCTTGTGGGTTCCGCACCGTGCAGCTGGGCCTGGTGGCCAGCACTGCCTACCTGGGCCATAGTTTTTCCCCAGGTACAGGTGCAAGGCCAAAAAACCTTTCTCTTTACACAGTTTTTTAATTGATACATTCTGATATATATATATACATATATATATCCTGTCACAACGTTCTATGCTTGCCAAAATCAGTTGGCTCTGTGATGTGTTAGTCTCAAGGTGTCTCTATCCACTGGCTGTGTTGCCTGAGTTCTCTTCCACCCACTGCAGCCTCGGCCACCCTTCTCTGATTGGGCCAGCATTTCAAGGTCATTTGCATATGGAAGCTCACTCCATTCCACACCTCAAACTCCCCCCCCCGCCCCCGAGACAGTTGGAACTGTCACTTGCATGTGCGACCTGGTGTATTCTGAGGTAAAATATGTCCTCACTCACAACTCATCACTTCCCCTTCAAAAGAAACAAACCCAATAACACAACCATGCCACACCACAAAAAAGACAGATCACACCACAAGCAAAATTCCACAAGGCAAAAAATGATAGGAAAAGGTGCCAGCAGTCACCCCATTACTGCCACAGATATGTGGCAGTCAGGGCTTCAGAGCACGGTGGGGGCTGCTGGTGGGGGGGAGATGGAAAGCTGATCAGTGAGGGGGAAATGTAGGTTGATGCTTGGCTGGGAAGTAGATAGGGTTGCCAACTCCAGATGGGAAAATCCTGGAAATTTGAGAGATGGAGGCTGGAGAGTGTGAGGTTTGAGAAGGAATGGGGCCTCACAGGTAAATGCCATAGACTCTGCTCTCCAGACCAGCCATTCCGTAATAGGGAACCAATGTTGCCAATCTCCAGGTGGGGGGTGGAGATCACTCAGAATTACAACTGTTCTCCAGATGGCATTGATCTGTTCCCCTGGAGAAAATGGTGGACTCTGTGTTTTTATACCCTGCTGAGGTTGCCATGGCAACTTGATTCTGAGTGCCCACGGCCTTGGCACTCTCCCAGAGCCTCTTTCTAGTACTCATTATATTTATTTCCACAATGGGCATTATTCCTAGTATGTGTGTGTGTGTGTTTGTGTATTCTGTCCTATTATATAAAAGGGTAGTGGTCTGGCAACATTCTATGCTTGCCAAATCAGTTCGCTGCCTGATCTGTGACTCAGAACGACTCCCTAGGCACTGACTGCATTGCCTGAGTCCTGCCCACAGGAGCAGCAGGCGCCAAAACTCACCTCAGAAGACAATTTCACCTCAGGAGAGAGGACGGAGACTCCAGCCCTCTCGCCTCCCAGTGACTCTGGCCCTGCCACTTTGCACTGCCGCTGCTCCTGGCCCGGCCTCGGCCTGCACGGAGGTCACTGCCTACTGACACTCCAAGCCGCTGCCTGCCCCCCCGAGCCCCAAAGACTCCCCAAGGTAAGTAGGCAGCCGAGCTGTGAGCTGTCTGGCTGGGCCACAGGGGCCTTGAATGGGGGGGGGCGTGGAAGAGCCAAGGCTGGCCTGGCTGGGTTGCAGGGGCCTTGAACAGGGTGGGTGGAAGAGCCAAGGCTGGCCTGGCTGGGCTGCAGGGGCCTTGAACAGGGGTGATGGTGGTGGAAGAGCCAAGGTTGGCTTGGCTGGGCCGCAGGGGGCCTGAATGGGGGGGTGGAAGAGCCAAGGTTGGCCTGGCTGGGCCGCAGGGGCCTTGAACGGGGGGAGGGGGTGGAAAAGCCAAGGCTGGCCCTCAGGGGCCTTGAACAAGGGGGTGGAAGAGCCAAGGCTGGCCGGGGGGCCACAGGGGGCCTTGAATGGGAAGGTGGAAGAGCCAAGGCCGGTCTGGCTGGGCCACAGGGGCCTTGAACGGGGAGGTGCCTGCTTTATTTTTGGTTTACTGGTAGCTTGGGGGTTATTCTATAGACATCACTCTAGGCTGTTTAAAGTTGTTTGTAGTGCTTCTATCTATATATCTAATACCGAAGTCGCCCCCTGCATGCGGATACTTATTTCCGCACATCAGGGGCACCTGGGGGGGAGGGAGATGTTTGTGCACACTTGGGGAAGTCCCCAGGTGTGCACAAAAATCTGAAACCTGTAAAAAATATTGGGGGGATACTAAAATCCCCCTGAAAGTGACAGAGCGTCCCCTGCGTATGCACAGGGAACGCTCTGCAGTCACCCCCGCCGCCCCCACTGCTTCAGAGCTAGGCGGGGGGCCTCACTTCGGGGGGGAGACCACCGAGGCCTAGGCGGCTGCTGCCGGCCCTCGCTTCCGAGCCACGGGGGGGACCGGTGAAGCCCGGGCAGCTGCAAGCCGCCAGGCCTTGCTTTGGAGCAGGGGGGGATCGAGCCAGGGGGGGGGAGGAGACGGGGGGAACCGGCGGGGGGGGGGGATTTAACTCCATTTTACTATTAATTTTATATGGCTGCTTTTATTATTTTATTGTTTTGTTTTTACTATGTGAACAGCCTCAAGTAGATCTCTGGAGAGGTGCCATATACATTTTCTAAATAAATAAATAAGTGCCTAACAGCCTTGCAAGCCAATAAGCACACATTGCCCACGTTCATAACAGTATCACTCAATCCTGCAGAGCTGCTGGCTCTGAGCGATTTACAGTTACATATATTAACAAGGGACTAACAATGATTCGTAGGGGGTAAGGGAGGACAACATATAAATCTTTTTAAGTTGCACATGTTTGCAGCCGACGTTGTTTTTGTTCAGCTGTAGACTTAGACGTGTTCCAGACGGCATTCACTATTATATTTTGGGTCATTTTACTATTAATTTTATATGGCTGCTTTTATTATTTTATTGTTTTGTTTTTACTATGTGAACAGCCTCAAGCAGATCTCCAGAGAGGTGCCATATACATTTTCTAAATAAATAAATAAGTGCCTAACAGCCTTGCAAGCCAATAAGCACACATTGCCCGCGTTCATAACAGTATCACCATTGATTGGCATTTCTATGCACAGCATTTCCACCAATCAGATGGTATATCAGGTTCACTTGTTTGAGGAGGGCTCTCATACGGTAGGACACTTTTCCCATTGCTATTCTACTGAATTAACATTTTCCTCGTGGTATAACAAAGAAAATACCCTTTCTTTAGCCAGTGGTAGCATGGCAGAAAATGGGAGAGGAAGAGTTTTTTGTTTTGGCCTAATTTCTGGCCTCCTAAGAAGCTCACCATGTGCCTGGCATCTGTGTGGAAAGATAGTGTATTCTCTTCAGGAAGAACTAGCTATTGAGGTTAACTGGTGTGGTTAGTCCAGTCACCATTAGTTAGAAGAGATGTCAAAGGCTTTCATGGCCAGAGTTCATTAGTTGTAGATTATCCAGGCTGTATGGTCATGGACTTGGCCAAGACTATGGCCATACAGCCCAGAAAATCTATAACAACTAGTTAGAAGAGTGCTTAAATAAAGCTACAAATGCAAGGAGTGTCACTTTACCAGGTTACTCAGCTTACAAAGCTACACAGAGCCACATTGGAAGTCTAGAAGAGAAATCTTTATTTGAGAAGTACACTTTGGATCGGACAGAGCAGAGATTCCGGCTCGCAAGAGACAGCCCTGGCATGCCTCTTGCGGGCCACGTTTGCCTCCTCGTAAGGAGGAATAGTTGACTGCGGTGCCTTGTAATTACAAAAGGGGGCGGAGCTGCACAGCTCTAAAAGCCGGCTCCATTTCTTCCCCCTGTCAGTGCGTTGCCTTGTGCTCAGCCCACCCACCCGCCCTGTATGTAGTGTGAACACAGGTTGGTTGCCCCGTTTAACGGGGGACCGGGTAGGAATTTTTTGTCCCCTTCTCTGATTGGCTATTGAGTGGGGGTCTTTTTCGCCTTCCCTGCACTGCTGTCACTGGATTGAGGAATTGGATTGGGATGGTGCCTAGGGGATAGTTCGTCACTTTGTTAGGACAGAATTAGTTTTAAATAAAGTTCAGCGGCTCGAAAGCACCAATTAATAACCCCTGTGGGGGGGAAGAGGGGTCTGCGGGATCAACCCTGCAGCCGTGCGGCCTGGGATGAGTCTTGCAGACTGCCTATGGGGATGGCCACGACGAAGACTCAGCGCTGGCCGTGCGGTGGTGTTTGAGGGCTCCTGAAGGCGCATCCCAAGTATTGGCCCGGTCGGGTTTGTAAGCGACTTACAGTTGGCTCCAACCCGGGGCCTTGGTGTCTTGTCATTTATACGGTTAAGGATGGTGGTCAAAGCGACTCCAGGCCTTGCCATGCCGCTGTCTTCATTTATGCCCTTTGCCGTTTAGTTAATATTTTAATAAAGTGGCCTTCTTTCATCCAACCTCATTGTCTGACTGTTTCTTCCATCTGGGGGGGCAATGATAGATTACTAATTTACTAGTTAAAGGATGGAAGCAGATGGCAAGAGACCCATCTGCTACATGGTGCCATGAGAGGACTGCATGTCCCTCTCTTGGTGTGTGCAGGTAGAGAGCACGTCTTCATCCAGAGAAAGAGAAAAATAGGAAATTGATCCCTGAGAACACAATCTGCATTTCAAAGAGGATAGTGGCAGAAGACTAGATACAGGAAGAAAGGTCCGTGTGCCTGTCTAGCTATCTAGTTTCTCTTGCCACTTTATCTGGAGGTCTAAGATGGGAACATTGCATCTGGCACTTGCAACACCCCATGTCGATGGACCATGATTCAGCTGGACCAACTTCATTCCATCTCTCAGGACTTCAAATCATTCTCTGGGTAGAGACTTGGTGAGTACATCTGCAATCATCTCTTTCATGGGCGGTAGATCAGTTTGACAATTCCTTCTTGCTGCAGATGTCTCATCAGGTGATACTCCACATCAATGTGCTTGGTATGCTGGCTCACATCTTCTTTCTCAGAAATGCAGATGCAACTTTTGTTGTCCTCATATAATATAACAGGCTTTGGTACATGTAGGCCCATGTCTTTCAGTAGTTGTACCAGCCAACGTGTCTCTTGACAGCCTAATGATGCTGACATATATTCTGCTTCAGTGGTGGAACTTGCAACTACAATTTGCTTCTTGCTTGACCAACTTATAGGTTCTCCACCAAAGAAAACTATATTGCCACTGGTAGACTTTCTATCTGTTAAGTCTCCCGCCCAGTCTGCATCCACATATGTAACTAACTTAGGGCTGTCATTTGCAGACAATCTAAGTTTAAGATCCGCAGTAGTCATTAGATATCTCACAAGTGTTATAACAGCTTTCCAGTCTCTTTTTATGGGCTTTGCATTCTTTCTACATAATAGTCCCACAGCTAATGTAATGTCTGGTCTGGTCAAAGTGGAAATGTGCAATAGCTTACATCCCATCTGGAACTTCCAACACTAACATGCTGCTTGGGAGGTGGCTGTGACAGAGAAAAAGGCTAGTCTATGCTCTTACTCTCTCATAATATATGCTCTTACTCTCTCATAATATATGCTCTTACTCTCTCATAATAGGCAGTCTACTTTTTATAGAGCAGAGGCTATTGAGCTACCACCACCACCACTGTCCCAAGTAAAAGAAATGAAAAACATATGCACAAAAATATGTTAGGCCAGGACAATACAACAGAAAGATCAAGTCCTCAAGGGACAGCTAAAAAAGTTCCCTTGTTGTGAGTGCTACAGGCCCTGAAAATTCCATGCTAATGAATGGAGTGGGTAGTTAGATCCATACTGTTGCTTCATTGGACTAAAGCACGGATGCTGAAACTTGGGGGGGGGTGTTTCCTGGATGCACATACAACACACACAGAGAGAAGAAATAATGACCTGATGATGTCTTCTTTTCCACTTCAGTTTGCCTATTAAATATTTAAAACTGTCTATACTTAAAACAAGCTAGAAATGCACTTCATTTCCTTTCTAAATTTTTCATTATTTCATTTAACTACTTTTGAACAACAGTTCTTTTCATTCATTACACCCTGAGAAGAGGCTCTATTGCCAGCATTCATAGAAAAAGTAATAATATGGAGCCTTCTTAGTCAATAAGCTTAAATATAAAAGTAGGCGCAGAAAATTATTTGTTATTTTTGATCTTCCTCTGGTTAGTAATGATAGTTGTTTTCAGAAATCACACATCCCAGGAAAAGAAAAGCAAATAGTTGGCAGGCACAGATCAGTTACTCTGGAGGTTTGCGAAGGTAAGAACAAAGAATACCAATCGAGTTTACCTGGCTTTGCCTTACATCTGCTCAGCTTGGTGATAGACATTTGCTGGAAATGCTGGAAATCTAAAAACCATTTATGTTCACAACTGACAGATTGGCAAGGTTGTTGTTTAAACTGTAATATTTGAACTGCAGATTGTAATGAAGACCATGAATGCCGATTCTGATGCTAGTACAATGGAGGATGGGATGGGTCTTGATGGATGAATTTTACCATGTATGTTTTATTGCCTCCCCCCTTGTTTACTGAAAAATAAAACAAAAGACTTTTCTTAACTGGCATGAAACTTGATAACATACTTCCATTAATCTGATTGCAATGTGCCACACGGTTTCCCATATTTCATAAGGGCACACATCATTTAAGCTGTGAAGAAAACTTGCTTAGTCAAAAAAAGCCAGCTGTAACCAAATTATTCATATAGGAAATTGCATCTTAGGCAGTTCAAATATGCATTAGGCAAAGGAAGTTGCTAGATGAAAGCTGTTCAGCATAGCTGTTCTTTTCTTTTCTTATGCTGCTTATTTTCTCATAATGACAGCCACATATGAAAGTGGGGGAAAGGTGTTTGACACTTGGTGACAAACTGTGTGTATGTCTTTTTAAATTTATACTCCACCAATCCAGAAAGTTCAGGATCATTCACAATGTTTTTTTTTTGCCATGAACCCCATCACCAGACTGATCAAATAGTTCAGTTCCATCCTTATCTTTCATTGCCTCAGAAGGACTGAGCCAGTTGGGCTGAAAGGCAGAACCCAGGTGAGAGCCGCTGGGAAGTTGTCCCCCCCTTCTTAAACTAAGAGACATAAAAACATAAGAGACACCAATGTTGGATCAGGCCAGAGGCCCATCCAGTCCAACACTCTGTGTCACACAGTGGCCAGAAATACCAGTGCCATCAGGAGGTCCACCAGTGGGGACTGTTAAATTACTGGGGAATATGAGAGGACAGAGTTTGAGGGTGAGTGAGTGCTTGTGGCCTATTGGAGAGTGGTCTTTTTGTCTGGGTCTGTTTGGCTCTTTGTCTAGTCTGTTGCTCATTCTGCAGGGGCTGATTGCCTGGGGCTGATTGCAGGCCCCACCCTCTGCTGTTGCTATGGGGTGGCAGGGGCTATGGGCCTTTGAACTATAAGACTCCCCCTAGGCAGAGGTGCAAGTCAAAAGGCTCTTGGCCTGTGGTTCTTAGCCTGGTCATCAGGCCTGGGGGCCCTGCATCACTCCAGATACCTTTAAAACATTAACCAGTTATGTAGGTAGAAAGCCAGCAGGGGAGCGGGGGCTATCCAGTGTTTTGCAGAGAGTGCCACTGTGATGGACTATCAAGGGTTAATACCTTGAAGAGTCTAAGAACCTTTGAGTAACAGGCTGTTCATGCGGAATTCTGTGGAGAGTGTCAGTTAAGGAATGACAGTGGAGAACTGACAGTTGAAGAAGAAACAGTATAGCACTGGCAGTGAACTGGGAAAGTGGCAGAAGGAGTGAGTGGATCAACAAGGATCCCCATTCAAGCCAAACAGAGAAACAGCTTTTAGTTAAGAGAAGTAATCCCTGCCCAGTGAAAAGGGAGATAGCTCTTGAAAGAGGAGTGATCTCTGGTCTGTGTATGAAGAATGATTTTGGGAATTGGGTTGTATGTTCCTGCCTTCTAAACTTGAAGTGTCAGTAAAACTAAGAAACCTATGCTTGAGTGTTAAAGCAGAAACTGAAAAGAAAGCCTCTCTCCTAAGGTTTTAAAGACTTTGTTGGATAGCAGAAACACTTACTTGCAGTCAACAAATTATCTGGAGTTAGTATAATTACAAAGTCACCTTGCTTATTATCATCTGTTCACTTCATACATCCTATCCTTGATTCTACCTGACCTTTTCCTCTCTAAGTTAAATAAAGCATTTCATTTATTTTAAACTTCCAAAAGCCCCTTGTGTGCCATTTCAGAAGTAGAAAATAAGAAGGCGATTCTGTCTCTTCCCTGAAGTCCCTGGGCTGGGCCAGCATCACAATATATAATAAAGCAACAGGGTGGGACAGCCATAGACAAACAGGTAAGAAGAAAATAGATATAGGGGCTGCTCAGAAAGAAAGATAAAGAAAAAAGGAAAACTTAAGTGTGTGAGGGAGGAAAGAGGGCAAGATTGTCATAGACACATGTGTGATAATCTACCCACTGTGTGGAAATCATGGGTGTGTGCTTGCTGCATGGAGCTTGTGGCTCTCAATTTTTAAAAATGAATCCAGAGGGGAACCAGGAAATTACATGCCAGTCAACCTAAGGACTTTCCCAGGCAAATTAGTAGAAACTGTAATCAAAGATAGAATTGTTAGCCTCATAGAGAGACAAAGCCTGCTGAGGGAAAATCAGCATGGCTTCTGCAAAGTGAAGTCCTGCCTCACCAACCTTTTGGAGTTCTTTGGGAAGTGAAGTACAATGGTTACCTGGTAGACATTATATACTTGGACTTTCAAAAGGCTTTTGATAAGGTGCCTCACCAAAGACTCCGGAGTAAACTTATGGGATAAGAGACTGGGTACTCTTATGGATCTAAATTTTTTTAAATGACAGGAAGCAAATAATAGGAATCACCAGATAGTTCTTACAATGGAGGGAAGTAAGTAGTGTGGTCCCACAAGGATCAGTACTGGGAATGGTACTATTTAATTTATTCATAAGTGGTATAGAACTAGGGGTGAGTAGTGTAGTGGCCAAGTTTGCTATGACCCAAAATTACTCAGGATGGTAAAAAACAAGGCTGATTGTGAAGAGCTCCAAGAGGACCACACAAACTAGATGAGTAGGTGACAACATGGCAAATGATGTTCAGTGTTGGTAGGTGTATGGTGATGCACATAGGGACAAAAAATCCCAATTTCAAGCATAGGTTAACAGGGCCTAAATATGCTGAGACTGAGAGTGGGAAAAGATCTTGGTGTCATAGTGGATAGCTCAATGTAAGTGTCAACCCCATGTGCTGCAGTGGTGAAAAAGGCAAACACTGAATCAGGGATTATTAGGAAAGTGATTGAGAATAAAATGACTGATCTTATAATACCCCCATACAGATCTATGGTGCAGCCTCATTTGGAATACTGTGTACAATTCGGGTCACTATATGTCCAAAAGGACATTGCAGAGCTGGAAAAAGTACAGAGGAGGAAAACCACAAGGATTACGAGTTGGAAAACCTTCCCTATGAGAAAAGGCAGAAGAGAAGAGAAGAGAAGAGAAGAGAAGAGAAGAGAAGAGAAGAGAAGAGAAGAGAAGAGAAGAGAAGAAGAGATTGGATTTATACCCCACCCTTCACTCCCCAAAGAAGTCTCAGAGCGGCTTACAAACTCCTTTCCCTTCCCTTCCCCACAACAGACACCCTGTGAGGTAGGTGGGGCTGAGAGAGCTCTGACAGAAATGGCTCTTTTTCAAGAACAGCTGTGCCAGAACTATGGCTTGCCCAAGATCATCCAGCAGCTGCAAATGGAGGAGTGGGGAATCAAACCCGGTTCTCCCAGATTAGAGTCCACAGACTTAACCACTACACCAAACTGGCTCTCTGGAACTTTGGTTAAGACGCTGAACTGCAGGCTGTGGAAGGTCGGTAGTTCAGCAGTTCGAGACCCGAGTGTGCCGCATGACGGAGTGAGCTCTCATCTCTAGTTCCAGCTCCTGCCAGCCTAGCAGTTTGAAAGCAAGAAATTCAAGTAGATAAATAGGTATCACTTCGGTGGGAAGGTAACAGCATTCCGTGCGCCTTGGTGTTTAGTTATGCCGGCCACATGACCACGGAAATGTCTTCGGACAGCGCTGGCTCTTCGGCTTGGAAACGGAGATGAGCACCGCAACCTTAGAGTCGGATTCGACTGGCTTTCAAGCAAGGGAACCTTTACCTTTACCTATTGGTTCTTTTAGGTTGCAGTTTGAAATGCAGCTGTTGAACACAGTTTACAGACAAATTTCTTCAGAACAATGGATAGCAGTACTGATTAATGTTTTTCATGGGTCTGGGAATAAAAGTGGATTGTTTTCTATGCAGTTCTGTGCACTGTTCATTCCTCTGTTATATTGATGACTCAGAATGTTGGGTAATATTTCTGAATGGTTGTTGTTAGGAGGGAGAAACTCCTGATAACTTAGGCAAAGGATAATTTTAAAAAGCAATTAACATTTCAGAAAACAAAAGCTTCAAAAGTTTGGAAAGACTGGTTTAAAGGAAATCACTTTGCTGTCAGCTTGGAATTTTCTGTCTTCATAGATAATATGCTGTTATCTGCAAACTTTGTCCCTTTGCTGTTTCCTGAATCCAGGACATTTATGGAAAAAGTGACGAGCTCTAATCCCAGTACAAATACAGGGAAGTCCCCAATTTACTTTCCTTCACTGGGTAAAACTATCCATTTATTTCTCCTAATTTTTAATCAGCTTCCAGTCTGTAAGAGGTTTACTTTTATCACTACATTGCTAACTTTTGTTAGGTACCTTTGATAATGAGAAATTTTGACCTCACTACTCTTTTAGTATTTTTGCACAGTCAGCAAGCACATGTACATAAACACAAGAGCTTAGAAATTTAAAAGTAGAGTTTTCTAACATACATCTTAGTTGGCTACATTCCTTTGTTGTGCTAATGACTTAAAATGTCTGCTAATTGGTGTTAACTGGTACAAGATAGCACATATTCCCCATCCCCAATAAAATCAGAGAGAATTGTTTAATGTACTCACCTGGATCTATTACAATTCATTGGAGAAATGCTAAACACTGTGTGTAACAGGTACAAAAGTGTGTAATAGGTGCAAAAGCCATGAAACAAAATTTATTTAAACTAATAAATTAATTTTTAAAAAATTAGGTGGGGAGAATTTGGAATCCATGAAAGTAAAAAGGTAAAGGTAAAGGTTCCCTTGCTCGAAAGCCAGTCGAATCCGACTCTAGGGTTGCGGTGCTCATCTCCGTTTCAAAGCCGAAGAGCCAGCGCTGTCCAAAGACGTTTCCGTGGTCATGTGGCCGGCATGACTAAACACAAAAGCGCACGGAATGCTGTTACCTTCCCACCGAAGGGGTACCTATTTATCTACTTGCAATTTCTTGCTTTCAAACTGCTAGGTTGGCAGGAGCTGGAATTAGAGACGAGAGCTCACTCCGTCATGCGGCACACTCGGGTCTCGAACTGCTGAACTACTGACCTTCCACAGCCTGCAGTTCAGCGTCTTAACCACTTGAGCCACCACAGCTCCTAAAGTCCATGAAAGTAGGTGAAGCCTAAAAGAACCAAGAATTTATAGATTGTTGAATAATAATAATGAAAAAGAACTGAAGAACCTCAGAAAAAAATTAGGGAACTTCAGGAGAAGTCAGTAGTTCAATGGCTTCTGGTTCTTTGTAGTCAAACAGCTAAACCACGAGATGAATTCAGTTTGCAGACAGATAAAAGCTGATGAAAACAGTAAAGACACACCAGCACTGATAATTCAGCCTTGCAAATGAAATTCTACCTGGTACTGAGAAATGTACCAGGTCCTGAAATGTGATAAAATGGCTAGTCTGACAGCTTTGGCCTGGGTGAATCTGGAATTATGAAAGTGAAAGAATGGTGCAAAGAAATGGTGTAGCAAAGGGGTAGGTGATGATAATGTGAAATCAGGTGAAACTCGCATAGTTTTTTTAGGCTTTAATTTACTCCATTTTTTAAAGTCAAAAGAAGCAACTTCTGTTATATATTTCAGCTGCCTTTTATACTGTAACATCCATTCTGTAAACAGATGGTTATATCCACCAGAATTCCCAAGGTATTCATAAAGAAATATCCCCCAAAAAGAATGTTCAGGAAGTAACTTTAAGCAAAAATCAAGAATTTAAAAAATCACTGCTATATAAAAATGCATTGTTATGAAATGAAGAACATACAATACTATTTTAAATACTGAATAGTCCTGAAAATATAAACTGTATCACTCTGATTATCCAACCTCAGTGTAATTATAAATATGGAAAAGTTTGGTAACTCTGTCTAGCAAGGTTATGCACTGCATTTTTCAGGAATGTTCAGGGGCTGCCTATTTGGTTTTCTCTTTCCTAACAATGCAGTTCTAAACAGAATTACCCCTTCTAGGGCCACTGAAGTCAATGGGCTTATAATGGCATAATGCTGGTTAGGACCGTACTGTAAGTCTACTACCCAACTCAGAATAGTGCCTCTGAATGTGGAGGTTCCCCTCAATCACCATGGCTAGTAGCTGTCAATAGACTTATCCTCCATGAATCTATCTAATTCCCTTTTAAAGCTGTTTATTTCTATGGCCCTCGTTACATCCTCTAGCAGCAAATTCCATATTTTAATCACTCTCTGTGTAAAGTAGTATTTCCTTCTGTCCATCCCAAAGCTACTGCCCATCAGTTTCCTTGGATCCCCTTAAGTTGTAGTATTTTGAAATAGGGAGAAAAAAATTATCTTTGTCAACTTTGTCCAACCCTTGCATAATTTTATAAACCTGTATCATGTTCCCCCATTAGTTGTCTCTTTTCTAAACTGAAAAGTCCTAGTGTAGTGGTTAAGTGTGCCTCCACTTGCAGCTGATGGATGACCTTGGGCAATCCATAGTTCTGACAAGAGCTGTCCTTGAAAAGGCAGTTCTTGAAAGAGCTCTCTCTGCCCCACCTACCTCACAGAGTGTCTGTTGTGGGGAAGGGAAGGGAAAGGAGTTTGTAAGCCACTCTGAGACCCCAAGTGAAGAGTGGGGTATAAATCAAATCTCTTCTCTTTTTCTTTTTAAACCAGAAAACACAAAATCCATCCGCATCCCTAGTATGTATAGGTCCTTGAGTACAGAAGTGTTCCAGTGGGACGAATAAAATCACCAATGACTTTAGAAACAAAGTCACATTCATACTTTGGAAAGTTTCTCTTGAAGATATATTTTTACATTGTGTAGTTTTATTCTCTTCATAATTTATTTTCAGAAATTTTAATTATTTCTGAATACTATATATTTTATTGTAGAATTCTTCTCTGCTTTTATCTCCTTTTCTTTTATATGCCCTAAAGTTTAGGGCTTACATTTTACTGTAGGTTTTATGAGCTCCTGAATTAACCATTCAGTCTTCCTGTTCTGCACTACACAATCTACTTTCTTTACCCTTTATGGTTAACTTTATTATATTCCCATCATCGTGTTATTCACACATTGAGTGTTTTGTAAGGCCTAACCCCAACACTTGGAAGTCACTGATTCAGCTCCATATCCATGTTTGTATTTACTGAGGAACAATAAGCAAAATAGGACTTCTAGGGATTAGTTGCATTCCTTTGGTATTATAGATTAGATAAGAGAAGCTGATATCAAAAGCTAGTGGGAGCCAGAATTGAAAAAATGCTGAATAGAAAATAATGCCAGCAAACTTCATTTAATGGGTCAGCAGAACATTAGTTTGTTCTAAATAAACTGTATTGGTTTGTCTCACATACTTTAGTGTGACCCCATTACTTTTCAAAAACAATCCTTTAAAAAAAATCTTTAAAATTAAATGCAAAGTAGACAAACAATTGGTATGTCTGGATATAAACATGCATGTTTGTCTATGTCCCTCTTCATGTCTTTTTTTGTCCAGGATGCTTCTCAAGTATAGATAATATGAAAACTAACACACATCTAGACAGTTCAGCATACATTGATGGACTTTATGATGCCACAAGGTACACAGAGAGACCTAAGGAGTAATTCACATTTTAAAATGTTAAACTTTGGGGGGTTTTTAACAATTAAAGGTGGTGAAAGATGCAGTAGTGGTATGGGAAGGTAGCTGTGCCAATGCAATATATGATCATATATACACCGTTCTCTTGTGTTTGAACAATTTGGACACTGCTGAAAGATGTGCCAAATGTTCAGCTCCATTTATATCTGCCAATGAACAAGATGCGAGCCACACCACTGGGTGTGCTAACAATCACAGTATATTGTCATTCTGCCCATTACCATTGTTAGTGTTCCTGGCACTATAATGTCATCTTCAGGTTATATGTCATTTTATGTACAAATGATGCAGAAACAATGTTGGAGAATGTATTAATTTTAATTGGAAAAATGGTGAGACAAAATATTAAATAACATGAAAATATAGACATGTAGATTTAATTCATACAAGGGACAAGTGAAACTGAAATTGAGATTTGGCATGAAGAGTTGCTGTCAAATGTAGTTATTAGCAAACACCTTTTTTCCTCTGCATGATCAGGAACATACTCATCTACAACAGCTGTCTCCATATTGCAGACATTTGTAAGCATGCTGATTAAACAGGGCATACTCTAATTATATTAAAAAAAATAGTCTGCCTGGAGAAATTGTGGTCAGATTCTCAAGAAGACAGACCAGAGATTCTATTTTAAAAGTGACCTCAGCAACTCCACTGAAAATGGAGAATATAAACATTAAAACTTTAAAAGACATTTCATTTGAAATTCACCAAAAGAGGAAAAGCTATAAGAACTTAATTTCTTTTCTTCAAACCAATGGAATTTCGTACAGGTGGGCGATCCCAGAGGGTGTCATCTTTAAATTCAATGACAAAAGAGAAAAGATTGACTCCATTTTTAAAGCCAAAGAATTTTTGAGACACCAGTTGGAATTGGAGGAAGAATCCAAAGATGAAGAACAAAAATCAAGTGACTCCACTACCTCTGGAATGGATTAGGACTCTGCTGTAGAAATGGGTGCAGGCGCAACGAAAGTTACATATGATTTCAGAGACAGAAAACTGAAGTAAAGGCAGAAGGACTCTGAAAATTGCCTTTTGAAGCAAATAACAAGAAGATGCTCAGAAAGTTCTCTCACAACAACTAACATACTAACATTGAAGCCAAGACAAACAAGAACTCTACAAGTATATTGTTGTACTAACATTTTTATTAATAACAGATTAACACGGATATGATCTCCCCCTCTTGGGTTTTTAGCATAGTGTGGTTATCTATCTTTTATATTTAGATGTAATCCCCTTCCCTTATATTTTCTTTGTAGTTTTGTAGTCTTATAAAAAATAATAATAATAAATATCCCTCCGGGGATTTAAAAAAAAAAAAAAGATGGTGGAATTGGAAATGTTTAGTTAACTTCCCTGAAACAAAGTGCAATAAACCCTGAACAATGTTACTATGGGAGATTAAAAACTATTAATGTATGGATTTTTCTTATATAATGACAAAACCGTGACCCACAGGGACTTGCAGGGGGCATTTAATTTTCTCCTTTACCCCCCTTCTTTCCCCCTCCCATTTCTTATTGTTTCAGTTACTTTTTTTCTTATTACAGGACCTTGAGGAACACCAGCTGTAATGGACCGCAAATGGTTACTGTGGTCCTTTCTGCATTTGTATGCCACCCCAAATTTTCTGAGAATTTGATTCAAGGTGATTTAACTCAAGTTCATCACGGTTTAGCTGTTGTTTTCTGCACATGTTTTGTCTTGCAATATTTTGCTTTGCAAAGAGGAAACACAGAATTATTTAAATGCCTTGCTTGTTCTCCAGCAGGCTCATTTGGTGGTGCTCTGACCCTATTATTGTCTGTGCAGCTTCCATGAAGTGATGATTGGCCGTGTTTCGAAAACCTCTCAGTCTTTTCCCACCAGTGCTTAGTTTGAAGTGTAAAATCCTTCCCAGCAACTCCTTACTGCCCCACCCCCAAGTCTTTTTTTGGGGAAGCTATGGTGACCCATTGTGGATTGACTAAAGGAGATGTGTCCCACGTGACTCATAAGACTACCACATCCTCCATATAAAATTCTGACTATCAACACTAGGCCCTGGAGGGCTTCCACTCACTTACTATGGATAGTCCATTTAATCTGGTTCCTCCTGTACATCTCCAATGGTTGGTGGGAGAATGTCATAATGGCTGGCTGGAGTGACCAGGATTGGGTTGGCCATTTCAGAGTGGACAAGTCAACTTTCAATCTCATTGTTGTGGCCTTGAGAGGAAGACTAATTACTATTGGCATAAAAATCCCTGTCTACACTCGCGATATAAAATAAACCCCCCTGCCATCAGTAGATAATCCAGAATTATTCTGCATAAGGATCTTGCCAATATTCATAAGGAATAACCCATCTGTAGCACTGTATGCAATTAAGCTCACTAAACTGAGCATTGTTTACTTAGCTAGCAAAGGCCCTTCAGGTCTCAGGCAGAGATCTTTCACATCATCCACTGCCAATCACCAAACTAGCGATGCTGAGAACTGAATCTGGGACCCACTGCATGCCAAGCAGCAGACCTTCAGCATGCCAAGCAAATGGTCTCTCTCCCTGAGAAACATTCCCTCACAAAATGCCCCAAGGCAGTCATTACAAAGATTCATTCCCTTATAGCCTAGCATAGACTAATGCCAGCAATCAGCGGAAAAAGTCTCAAGAAACAATAAACTAGCAGTAGATACTCAGATGATTCCTCTCAAGCATTTTTCTTACAACAGGAACTGCACCTTCCCGCAGCACCAGTAAAATCTTTATGGCTGTTTAGAGGCAGTGGAGGATCCCAGTCCCCAAAATGAGCAGGGGATTTGGGTGCCGACAAGGTATTTCTGGTGCCCACATGTTTCATCAGCTCAGAAGGCATTCCCCGTATATAGAGGTAATAGAGCTGGCTTATAAATTCGCTAATTATTCACCCCTTGAGATTTATATAGGGTAGAAAGCCAGCATGAGAATGTTGTATATAAAATTGAGTGAAGGGGGTATCACTTCAAACCCAATTGGCCACATGAACTCCCTTCATTTAATGGCATCTGAAAGGATGATTCCAAAATGGCCACCCAGGGCACCCACCTAAAATGGCCACTGCTACCTAAATTACTGTGAGAAAATGGCTGCCAGAATGTAGTTACAAAGTGGCAGCTTGTAACACAAACACAAGCACTACCCAAAAATTGGCCGTCTAGTTATGCAATGGCTGTCGAAAGCACAGTCCCCAAAATGGCCACTCCAATTAATGCAGGCTTTAGAACATATGGAATGAAGAGGGAGGCAGGGACACTGCCAGAATGAGGCAGCCCTACCTTGCTGCACCCCACTGTCTACCTCTGGTCCAAAGGCCAAGCTCACCTGACGGCAAAGAGGGGAGGTAATTTGTGGGAACAGACAGACGATGGAGAGTAAGCTTGGGCCCAGTGTCCCTCACAGATGCTCCAACCCCCTGCAGGCCTCTGCACAGTGGCACTAATCAGTGGGGTGAAGGAGGAAGGGGTTGGGGGGGTGACCAGCAGCCTGACCCACTGCAGCCACCCACCGCCGGGGCCTAAGAGAGGTTACCCCCCACCACAAAAGAAGGGACAATTTGCTGTAAAACAGCTGGGAGGTGCAAGGCTCCGACACGGCCCTAAATCCAGCCATGATGTGGCCCCAGGCCAAGGAGCAAGCTGCTGTTGTGGGCAGGCCCCGGGCTAGCTACCAAGCCATCATGCGGCCCCTCAGATTGGGCCGCCAGCATGGCCCCAACGCTCTGGCCACAAATACGGCCTGCTGCTCCAGCCACTACGTTGCCCGCCATTCCAGCCATGTTGTGGTTTGCCTCTCCAGCCGTGATGTGGCTCTGACCTTCCGGCCAGCCCACCACCAACCCCAATGAGCCTTCGATTCTCCGGCCCACGACTCCTTCTTTCATGAAAGCCGCATGGTTGTTTTTTTTAAATTGAAACTCGCAGCCTGTTCTTGGGTCGCTGAACAGCCAGACCCAACTTGCCGCTATTTACCTAAGGTATGTCTATGGAAACCTCCAGACATGCTCGGAGCTGTTACAGCTAAGCACGAGGGGCAGACTGCCTGAATGGGGCCAGGGCCAGCCGTTAAGACAGCGCCGGCCCCACCCCCTAAAGGACCCGGCTGTAGCAGCCGAACTCCTCTCACCTTTCATGGAGGCAAAGTCGGCTCCCAGCAGTACGGCTTCAGCATCTGCTGGGGAACTGGATTTTTTTTTAAAGAAAAAAAATCACATGATCTCTTTTCTGGTTTCTTGTTCACTTATTTAGTAAAAATAAACCAACCCTTGACAATTTATCCATTAGTGGGTCTCGGCTTTTCTTCTCCTTTATGTTTGTCATTTCAAGTGGAAATAACCTTTGAATCTCCTGAGAAGGAAGATTCTAAAGCAAAGAGATGACACTGTCCTATATTGTTTCTGGATGACTTTGCTTGTCCATATTTGTCGGGTTTTCCAGCTTGATGCTTGCATCAGTAACATTTACCTGATCTGTCAGTATCACAGAGCTTTACTTTGTCAGCTTTGTAACATGAACAAAGACTAACCATCACACAAAAGAAGCTGAAACCAGTGTCTACCAGCTCACTGTCACCATACAAGAGTTCCCTGCAGGCCATTAGGTCTTTCATTTGAATCACAGTGATAATGTATTCAAATTCTGGAACACACGAGGAGCAAAGAGTTGCTTTCTGATTTTGCCTATAGCAGTGTTTTGAGGCAAATTTTGATGTTTTGGTTCATGTGAAATTGTGAGGGATGCTGAAAAGGTTTCAACGTGACTGGCAATTTTTTAAAAAGGTGGTAGTGGTTAACACTACTCAGTCCATTAGGAAATCAGGAGGTGAGTCCAAGTTTTCTTGTATGGAATGAATATGGATGCTGAATTCAAAGTTCTGTTTGCACAACCTCTTGTGCAAGTCCTGTTTTGGAACCCACAGCAACATGTGTGAACTCTTGTATGAGCTCTTGAATGAATGTTTGCAGAACTTGCAGATCATTTGCTTTCCACTTATAGGTAAAGGTAAAGGTTCCCTTACTCGAAAGCCAGTTGAATCCATTATAGTTACTTGGATTTGACCTCATGTTTATTTCCATGATGTTTTGTGCTTTCAATGACAATAAAGGTTTTGTATGTGTGTGACCTCATGTTAGTACAAATAGCAGTTGTTAGTAGGGTTACTAATACTAGGTTGTACAGCTTCTAGTGGTTGTTAAGGACCCTGCAATCTCTATTTGGTTCTTACTCACATGTATTTTTCACAGTCACTGAAAGTACTACCCAAATCAGAATGGAATAAACTAGTGTCTTTCTTTCTTTCTTTCTTTCTTTCTTTCTTTCTTTCTTTCTTTCTTTCTTTCTTTCTTTCTTTCTTTCTTTCTTTCTTTCTTTCTTTCTTTCTTTCTTTCTTTTAAAAAAGTTCTAACTGTTGCAGAAGGTGACAGTGACAGAACATCACAATGATAAATGCACATATTACAGTTTAATAAAATATATAGCAAATTAGTGAGATTCTAGCTTAATGACTAGATGCAGGAAGTTGTAAATCTCACAGACTAATCCAACTTGAAATCAATATTTGTTTTCTCAAGCATTTTTGGGGAAATGCTTTTTAAAAAGAATATGCTTTGTAGGCATGCTAAATGTAATTAAATCCTATGAGCTAAATTATGCCTTCAAGTGCTATGGTTGCAGTACAATAGTGGTAAGCATGGGATAAAATTGCAAAATTCTTGCAAAACCCAAGGTGGCTGAAAGCAAACTTCTAGTATGTTATTAAATTGTGTTTCTTCACAAGGAGTGTTTGCCAGGTAAGTCACTACACAAGAGTTTATTACATTAACCACTTGTACCACCTATACAATATCACATGATATTTGTGCTAAACTAATCATTCTGACAGAAAGATGGTCAAAATAATCTATTCTGCATTCCCTGCCTTCATGATCCCAGTGCTGGGTGAGAAAGTGATATGGAGCTGAGACGAAATTATCCTGGGAGTCAAGCTGCTAATATTGAATTGCCCGCCCACTCCTCAAATGAAACACAACACAAGTTATGGGTTAAACTGGGAATTTTATTTATAGACAAGCTGACCTGCACTATCTCATTAACACATTAAAACATAGGTTGTATTGTGCTTGCAAAGCAAGCCTCCTAACAGGGCAAACCCACCCCGGCTCAGAGCCAGGTCTGGGATCCTTCTGGACCTTACTCGTCATGGCCTACATGCCAGCTCATAGAGGGGAGGGAGGGCATATTCCAGCCCATGATTGCAAAGCCTTAAGCTTTGTCATATGCTCCCTCAACCCCAAAGAGGCCCCCAACGGAGTCACCCAGACTGCAAAGCCCATAGATAACCAGTTTGAGGACCCCCTCATCACTGATATCTTCAGGTGCTTGCTAACTCAAAACCTCTTTAACCGATGCCACAGACTAGCCTCACCTTAAACCTCTTTTCCTGCCACAGACTAGCCTCACCTTAACTCCCCTCCCACCAACCAGAAACCCCCAGTCACACAGACCATCCTGCATATCAGCTAAACAAATGACCGCCCCAGTAACCCCATTGTGCCCGAGAAGACATGGCACCAAGGACTTGATCCCAGGGTGGAGACTGCCAACCTAGTGCCCAGATCATTGCTGCCTCAATGCACGACCACAGTCTGGGGAGACACTCCTGCCAACCAACAATCATAAAGGAGGGATAACATTTGGCTCTAATGCCCTCCACTCTCCTCTAGCCATTCAACAGAAGCCCAGTCTCTGATGCCTAGCCAGGTGCCTAAGTCCAAGCTGCCAATCATCACACTGGTGACCTCCATCCTTGTGCCACATCCTGTAATGAAATATGCCATCAGCCAGCAGCATTGACATCCATCAACCCCATATGCCTGGGGTCTCCCATGGCCCAATGTGAGACCACAGAGGGATTAGACCCCCCCACCCTGCAGCTGTCGAAGCCACTCCAGTGCCAAGGAATGGGTACCGAAGTTACCCCTCGCTGGCCATCCAGGTCACCCATGTGGCCACCCTTACCAATTTGACCTCCCATTGTGCCAAGTCAGTGTCCTCAACCAATCAAGCTAAAGTCCAAATAGTCTCCGGGTGAAGGGCTGCTTGGAGCCAAGTGCCAGTGGTGCTTCTCCAACCCAGCCTTCCATCCTGTGCCCTGACCTAAAATCCTTTGTGTGGTCCTCCCACGCCCGGTACCTGCTGAAATGCTGTCAACACCAGGTACCCTTTAGTGGTCCTGACCCTCGGGCTCCTTCTCCTCAGGGCTGCCCTTGTCACAGGAGGACACAGGGTGCATGCCCTCACATAATCTGAAAGCATATTCAAATTTGCACAGCATCACTGAGCATTTTCCCAAGGCATTGAAGCCCCAGCAGATGAGAGGGTTGATCCCCCTACTTATTGCCAGCTCCTCGGCTGGCTCCAATGTGCAAAAGTGCTACCAGAAGAAGAAGAGGAGGAGGAGGAGGAGGAAGAAGAAGAGGAAGAAGAGATTGGATTTATACCCCACCCTTCACTCAGAGTCTCAGAGCAGCTTACAAACTCCTTTCCCTTCTCCTCCCCACAACAGACACCCTGTGAGATAGGTGGGGCTGAGAGAGCTCTGAGAGATCTGCTCTTTCAAGAACAGCTCTGACAGAACTATGACTTGTCCAAGGTCATCTAGCAGCTGCAAGTGGAGGTGTGGGGAATCAAACCCAGTTCTCCCAGAATTAGAGTCCACATACTTAACCATTACACCAAACTGGGTCGCCAGTTTGGCCTCCCATTGTGACAAGTCAATGTCCTCAACCAATCGAGCTAAAGTCCCAATGATCTCCAGGTGAAGGGAGATCCAGGTGTCCATTGTCTTTATATCTGCCTGAAATGGCTACCGTGGGGCCCATGCATTGAGACCAGAGCTGTTGGTGATCCCAGTCCCAAGGCAATGAGGGGTCCAAGGCCAGCCAAGAGTAGAACATCTCATTGTAATGCAGCCAAGCAGCCTCTGAGTATTCCTTACATGCCCTGTGTATGAGGTCCTGATACTTTATGAATGCTGGCCCCTGGCCTGAGTAGACCTGCATCACCACACCCATGTAAATAGAGTAAGCTGACAGTGAGTTTTCAAAGTTCTTGTCAGTCTGCATGCACTTGATTTTCTCAAGCTCATCCCTCATGCTCACCTTCACCTCCACTTCCTGAAAGAGGAGCATGAAAATATTCACATACTTGCCTCTCCAAATCTTAGTGTCTGGGAGCAGGTGATCCCCTAGGAGAAGTGACATCTCCATATAAGCATGGGGGAGGTCAACAGCCAGGTTATGTGGGAGGTCCACAGCCTGCCCAATAGCCCCTAAGGGTGCCCCCAGCCCTGGTGTGGCCCCTGAGCCCCTCCATACATGACCCACTGTGTCTTGCCCACATAGCTGGGAAGTGCTGCTACTGTCCCTGCCCACCCATGAATTCTGACGCCCCTCCTGCCGGGGTGGGAGGGCACCACTGGGCATCACCCAGCAGGTACCCACCAGCAGCACCTGTTCCCCCAGTACTGGTGGACTCATCCATCTCTTGCTGGTCCACCGGTCCCAGTCCTGCACTGCCAGTCACAGACTGGACATCTACTTTACCCTCAGATTCCTCCAGCTGGGCAACCTAGCATAAAGGGCATGCAACTCCTGCTCACAAGCTGCTGAGCTCGTACACTTGGGTGGTGTGGATGCAGCCAATATGCTGACATTCTTCAGCTTCTCAGTCCTGGCCCTCTCCATGGCTTCAGTCTTGGCCACCAAATCCTGGATGAAAGAGCTGCCTTCATCCTCTGAGGATGAGATGGCTGGCAGCACCTCCTTTAGCATCCTCCTGCACCATCCCCATGTCTTCTGTGTAGCCTTCTTGGCTGGTCTAACTGCACCACAGCAAAGAGCAGAAAATGGGTTAGCAATATACCCTAAAGACCAATGTAGAGCTTACATATTGTGGGAGGTATCCACACCTGAAGCTGCCTTGTACTAAAGTGAGCCCTTGGCCTATGAAGGTCAGCACTGCCCACTCAGACTGGAAACAGCTCCCTGGGGTTTCAGTTAGAGATTTTTTACATCACCTGTTACCTGGGTGCTTCACCTGGAGACACCAGGGATTTAACCTTGGACCCTCTGTAAGTCAAGCACACGCTCAACCAAGTTAAAGGCTAGAAACCCAGAGACCCATTTTCCAAAAATATGTAAGAGAGGTAAGCTGAATTATAACACATTCTCTGTGACCTAAAAATGTTTTGGCTTTGTATCTACCGTAGGTGAATATTCATGCAATTGGTGAGCCAAATTGATTCAGCTATCCAGTCTTAGGTGAGCATGGAACAATTATCTCTCCTAAATGTCCAGCCAAACAATTTATAACACAACTTAGGCAGAAAAACCAGCCACCTTGTATAAAAGAATGAGCTTCAGTAGTGGTTTCAAGTGTGTGTGTGGTGGGGAGGAATCAGCACTTGAAAATGCAGTACAGAGAAAAAACACCATCCCTCAATCTGTATTTGAAGATGAAAGTTCTGAGCTTTGGCCACATATGTTTAGCAAGGAAAACCTAAATTCAGGCTGTACATGGAGATAACTGAGCTCCCCGTGAGATGACTGCACTATTTCACCTCTATCTTCATGCTTCTACATCCTCTTTAAGAGCATTATGGGAATAGTTTCCAGAAAGCATGAATATTACCCATAGATCCCAGAATGTATGGGGGAAGGAGGGCCCAAAATAATGATGGAGAGGAAAGAGTTTTCTCAGCTAGATGAGGATCCAAGCATAATTGTATTATTTTGCATTATTTATACTGCCACCTTTCTCCCAAACAAGGCAGCTTCCTATGTTTTCTTCTCTATTGTAGCCTCACAACAACCCCATCAGGCAGGCCAAGCCTAGAGCATGTGAATAGCCTGGGGGGGGCTCACTAAGCTGGACAGGCACCCCACCCCCAACCACACCAGCTGATAAATGATGGTTGGGGGCCTCCTGGAAACCTGTGGCCACCGGCCACCCCCTGCCACTCTTCTGCCTCACAGCTGCCCCCGGACCCCGGCGCCCCCCCCCCCCCCCCTGCCACTCTTCTGCCTCACAGCTGACTGCCACAGCCCATGACAAGTGAGGACACTGGGCAGGGAGCCCCTGCAGGCTACAACAGTGGTCACGCAATGAGGCTGCGGCCCACCAGAGAAATCCCCACTCAAGAGCCATGGAGGAGGAGGTGAACGTGGGTGTCAGCCACCAATGACCACTACCCGGTTCGCTGCTGCAGCCAGAAAGGGGGGAACCCCGATGTCCCCAGTCATCCCAAGAGACTGCCAGAATGTGACAGAAGGCTCACTGGGTGGGAAGCCTCCCTGCCAGCCACAACAGCAGCCACATAATGGGACCATGCCTACCGGAGAGATCTCCCCACCCAAGAGCTGTGGAGGAGGGGACAAAGGCGAGCACCAGCCACTGCTGGCCACCGCAGCTAGAAAGGGGGGAGACCCCCCTCTGGCCCCAGCTGTCCCAGCCACCCTGGCAAGCCACCGTGGGTCAGCAAGAGGCTCAGTGGGTCCTGACCCACCTGGGGCCACCCACCAGAAGTCTTTCAAACCTAGCCTGCTGGAGCAGGCTCCTTGTGGCTGACAGAGCTTGGCTGCAACTAGTGCTCCACATGGTGGCTGCTGATCCTTGCCCATGTGTGGAGCTCCAGCCTCCTCTGAGCTCATGCTGGGCCAAACTGAGGAGGGCGGGCAGCCACCACCAGAGCTGGCCAGCGAGCCAGCCCTTGATTGCCCAGCACTCCCATGCTGAGCCCCAATTGGCTCCCCCTACCCTCGTGCTTCCTTCAAGGAGGGGGGGCAGACAATTGCCGGTGCCTGCTCCATGGGCAGGCACCAATCTTTTGGGGGCAATCTAGAAACTGCTGTAAGATGCTGGTGAACATCTCTCACACAAGTCTAGAAATGGCTGTGAGAAATGTTGTGCCAATATCTTCCAGCTCCCAACCAAGACAGTGCTCCGAGCCAGTCTTGTGTAGCTGTTACTGTGACTGGGGTAACCCTGTTTGAAATTCCCTCTGAGACACGTAGGTTGCCTGAAATACTCATTTATTTAAGTGCAATTTAAGGGTTCTCATTGTGTGCTGGTTTGCAGCCTTGGGCTATTTTAAAAAGTTCATTTCAGCACGCATGGAGCAGAAGAATGATAGTATTTAACCAAATTGTCCTTGCATGACAATAAAGTCATGGTTGAAACACCCTGGAGACCTGAAGTTATCAAGCAGTAATGGAATCATCCAAACTGGCAAACCCTATCTTGTTAATATAGAAATGTTCTCCCATGGTTCACTAATATGTGGTAAATCTTTTGCATAACAAAGTAGTAACATATTCAAGTGTCACTCACTCCAAAATCACGGTTGTGTGAACAGGGGTCATTTTGTAAAAAAAGAGGTGCAGGAGCTCATTAGCATAACTCATTAGCATAACTTATTTGCATATGCCATACCCCCTGACATCACCAGAAGTGTGTCAGAAGGCAACATCCACCACTCAGGCTCCACTGGACTGTTTTGGATTGCTAGCTATTGGGGGGGGATGTGCAGATCTGTCCTTGCAGAGGAGGGAGAGCTTATACCTGAATAAAACTTGGTCTTAAAGGTGCCACTGGACTGTTTTGGACCGGGGGGGGCAGGGGGGCTCTGCAAATTACCTGGCTGCTTCTTGCTCTGACTGAGGGTTGCTGGGAGCAGGAGGTGGGGCTTGTTGCATATGCCTGCCCCCTGGGCTTTTTACTGCCAGAGCTCCACTCCTGTGCGCTCCTGCAGGAAATGACCCATTTGTGAATAAGCATTTTCAATGCCACCTCTTTCAGGCGCACCTTCTGGAGTTAGGATCTGTGATCTCTTTGTTTGGAGTGTCAACTTACTTTTGTCCTTCCCCATCTGTTTTTGGTAAGTTTACATGCATAACTAAGTAAAAAGTAAGGACTTTCACAGATCCTGCTTACTGAAATTTTTGGTAGTCTGACCTGCTCCTCCTCTGTGGTTGATGATGTCAGATGATGATATACATTATTATTTATACACCTTGATAAAAAGTTCAGTATCTTCTGTCCACATCCCCTGTTAGCACTTGAGAAAAAAATTGATGGGTTGATTGAATTTAGCATCAGAGAAAGCTTTCCTACTTTCTTCTTTTCTGAATCCCCCCCATATCATCACCTCCTTCCTCTTTTTTTATTCTCCTCTGTGATCTTTGGCAAGTGAGAGTGAAATCAAGAGTGCAATGCTGTCTGATTGAAAGAACAGAGAAGAGGAACAGGGAAAAATCTCATCACAGAAAGATAAATAAGTCAGAATCTGTGTGAGTTTCTAGGGAATGAATGTAGTATAATCTGGTAAATATATTGTTTATGGTAAACATACATATATTGACATATAACCTGCAGTATGTGTCCACCTAACATATGCATCAGAATTCTTAATACAGTCCTAATACCTTTGATGATGTCTTATTTAGGGCCAAAATATATGCAACACTAGGATTTCTGTAGGTAGCCCAGTCATTTTTTTCCTTTCTAGATAGTATCTCCATGAAGCAATTTCAACTCAAGAAAATAGCACAGGGATTAATGGTTAACCTCACACTCCTCATGCACCATGGTCCCAATCTAAATAAGGCTATGGAACAGCTCTTATTTATTTTGAGAGAGAAAAAATGCTTTGAAGCTCCAGCCACATAATTTTCAGCACAGCTCACCATTTCTCATAGCATCATGACTGCTTTATTATACATTTATTTGAAAACCTATTTAGAAAGGAAACTACATGAGAATGCAAAGGATACTGCAGCTTAATCTAGAGTGATGAGGAGAGAGCCTGGATAGTTTGCCTACTTCCAGTAATGGGAAAAGATCTCTGCATGTTTGTGGAGCCCTCCCCAATATATGTATTTATTAGAATCATAGAATCATAGAGTTGAAAGGGATCTCCAGGGTCATCTATTCCAACCCCCCTGCACAATGCAGGAAACTCACAAATACCTCCCCCTCCACACCTCCAGTGACTGCTGTTCCACGCCCAGAAGATGACAAAAAACCTCCAGGATCTCTATCCAAACTGGCCTGAAAATTAGATTTATAAACCCCCCCCCACAACAGGGTTCAGAGTGGGTAATTCATAAAACTATAAAAACAACTCTTACAATAATACTGACACCAATAAGACAGCACAAAAGGGAAGCACAACCTAGTGACCCTTCTCTATGGGGGAATAGATATTATACAGTTAGGTCAATAGCAGATAACAAACAAAGGGAAGGAGGACAGGAAATGGGACACAGTGGAAGAGGAAGGAAAGGAAATCAGGCCAGATAGAAACCATCATTGTCCTCATCCATGTAGGACTTACACAGGCATTTGTTGGCAAGTGTACTTTAAATGTATTATTTGTGCTATGCTGATGCTTGTATGTCTGTAATGTCTCTGCATTTGTGTTACACTTGGCATTTTCACCATGACTCCTGCATACACCAAGGATCTCTAATCTGAGATAATCGTTTTCAAAATGTACTAAAAAGATATATAGACATACATGCACATTAATTTGATAGATGTATTTATTATTGTTTATATTTATTATTTATAGCTATTACCAGTCTGTCAATGCAGGTGTATTTAAGTGTTAAATGGAAATCAGAACATCACAAATTGGGATTTAAAAACAGAGTCATCAAGCAACCATAACTTAAATCAATTTTCTAACCATTTTAGAACTGGATTTGCCCACAGAAGTGTTGGAATGAACTGTGCAGCCTAAGTCTCCTCTCTGGATGTGACACTTAGCTCCGGAAGTACATTAACATCACAACAAGTTTCCTCACAAACAAAAAGGTATATAAGAAATGGCAAATAGTATTGCCATGTTCACCATTGGAAACTCCTGGTGAATTGAGGGTGGTGCCTGGGGAGGGGAGAGTTTGTGGAGAGGAAGGAGCTCAGCAGGGATGTTATGAAACACCCTGTGATGGCAGCTGACCAAACTCTCCCCTTCTCATGAGTCCACATCTTCCCACCAAATTCAATTTTAAAATTTCCTACTCTCAAAATCCTTCTCAGATTTTTCTTAATGTTAAGGAGAAAAATCCAACCTGAAGGCCCATAGGAAGATGGTAGCCAACAAGAACATAAAAGAAGCCAATGTTGGATCAAGGCAATGGCCCATCCAGTCCAACACTCTCTCACACAGTGGCCAAAAACACCAGGTGCCATTAGGAGATCAATCAGTGGGGCCAGGACACTAGAAGGTCTCCCACTGTCCCCCCCCCCAAGCACCAAGAAGGCAGAGCATCACTTGCCCCAGAGCCCCTATCTATACCTTGTGGCTAATAGCCACAGATGGACTTCTGCTTATCTAATTCCCTCTTGAAGCTGTCCATGCTTGTAGCCGCCACCACCTCCTGTGGCAGGGAATTCCATGTGTTAATCACTCTTTGGGTGAAGAAGTACTTCCTTTTAGCTGTTCTAACCTGACTACTCAGCAATTTCACTGAGTGCCCACGAGTTCTTGTATTGTGAGAAAGGGAGAAAAATACTTCTTTCTCTACCTGCTCTATCCCATGCATAATCTTGTAAACCTTGATCATGCCACCCCTCAGTCATTGTTTCTCCAAG
>NW_015164215.1:352106-353639 GCF_001447785.1 Gekko japonicus
AAAGTGTTCCAACCCTTTTATCACTCTAGTTGTCATTTTCTGCACTTTCTCCAGTGCTATAATATCCTTTTTGAGGTGTGGTGACCAGAACTGTACAAAGTACTCCACATGAGGTTGCACCATCAATTTATACAGGGCCATTATGATACTGGCTGATTTGTTTTCAATTCCCTTCCTAATAATCCACAGTATAGTGTTGGCCTTTTTTATTGCAGTCGCACACTATTTTGACATTTTCAGTGAGTTATCTATTATGACCCCAAGATCTCTCTCTTGATCAGTCTCTGCCAGTTCAGACCCCATCAATGTGTACTTATAAATTAGGATTTTTGGCTCCAATGTGCACCACTTTGCACTTGGCCACACTGAACCCCATTTGCCACGTTGACATCCGGTCACCCATCCTTGAAAGATCCCTTTTACCACCCTGAAAAATTTTGTGTCATCTGCAAATTTAGCCACTTTTCTGCTTAGTCCCAACTCCAAATTATTAATGAACAAGTTTAAAAGTCTTGGACCCAGTACTAATCCCTGCAGTACCCCACTGCTTACCACCCTCCACTGTGAAAATTGCCCATTTATACTCACTCTCTGTTTCCTATTAATTAGCCAGTTCTATCCCTCTTAATCCCCAATTGATCTCTGGCCTTTAGTTCCTCTACAAGTGACATTCAGTTTCTCCTAGCCTCTAGACTCTAGACACAGGAAACATGGAAGTCCCAAATCATCGTTCATCTGTAACCACACAATGTCTTCCACTTTGCATAGACTGTATGCAGATGAAGACTGTATGGTGTACCATAGATCCCACTCCCTGCCATTTCCTCCAGTGGAACATCCTTCTGAAAGTTAGCCTTTAAGGAAACCCTGTTGTAATGCTAGGTTTCCGTGATGCTAACAAACCATAGTCAAAGCAATGTAATAAAAGAAACAACTTGACACGTGGATAGGAACTCACCATAAAGATGACCTCAAAAGAAAGAGAAAGAAAAGAATTGGATCTCTATCTAGTCCAAAGGGAAACTGGTTCAGAAGCTGCAGTGCTGGGCTTCTGGTCTGGACTCTGTGAATGGCGGTTGCAACTTCGAGAAGCTCCCGGAGGCGATTCGCCCACGCGCAGCTAAGGGGGGGGATCCGCACAAGCGGAGACCCTAAGGAACCTCAGACAGAGGTTCCGATCCGGGGCGCACAGGGGACGTGCCTCTTTCCCGGCCCGAAGGTTGGAAATTGAGGCTCGCCCCAAGCCCCAATGGCTCTTGCCACGGCAGTGCCCCATACAGGGACTAGCAGAGCCACCGGACGTCACCGAGTGATGAAGCGGAAAAGCGTTTGAATGGAAGATATTCAGCTAAAACTGTGAATTGTCGATCGGAAACGGGAAAAAGGAGTGAAGTGCATTCCCCCCCTATCGAAAAAGCGCAAGGGAGGAGGGGGAGAGCCCCCCCCGATTAAACAGAGACTGATTTAACAGAAAGAAGAGGGGGGAGTGAAATTTCAAAAGTCTGGTGTTACCTTGTGGTGAGTTGTTTGAAA
>NW_015164215.1:354154-365132 GCF_001447785.1 Gekko japonicus
GAATGAAGAGGAAGGCTTATAAAGGGCTGACCTTATTTTTGCAAAATCATCAAATCAGTTATCGATGGTTGATTCCAGAAGGACTTATCTTTAAATTTAAAGATAAAAGAGAGAAGATTGACTCCATTTTCAAAGCTCAAGACTTTTTGAAGAGACACGCCAGCTCAGAGGAGGCAGCACTTGCCAGATGGGAAGAAATGGACAGTGAAGGAGACAGCGGCTCGGAGACAGGGGACAAGACTCTGGAAGATGAAGGAGCTGGGAAAGGTCCATCTTATAACCTGAGAGACATAAAAGGAAGGCAGCCCAGAACTTGAAGATTGGTTCAGAAAGCGCATGAAAAGACTTTACTAACGATAAACCAAAAGGACACTACTAATATATTAACACTTATATTTGTTTTTCACAGGTCAAGATGAAAGACGATGGACAACTCACAGAAGAAGCCAAAAGAAGATTTGTTTAATACTAACAAAAGATTAACATACTAATAAGAGCATCACTCAAACTTTTCTTAGTCCCGCTATATACCCTCCCCCTTTCTGATATTAAAAGCAATAAACTCTCTCCTTTTTAGGAGAGTTAATTAAAAAAAGAAGAAGAAGAAGAAGAAGCTGCAGTGCTGGAAATTCTGTAGTCACATTACTGGTAAACGTGTCCTGGAGCACCCATACAATAGCACACCCCATCTTTCAACTGATTTGGTAAGGTTGGGAAATCAATTGTTTTAGAAATACTAGTATCACAATCATTATCTTTGCTCTAAGGGCTTATATTTGAACACAGCATAATTCTTATTAATAATGAATATTTAATAAAGGCAAGCATGGGCACCAAAGAAGCATTCTGGCTTTCAAATGAGACTCAACACAGGGTTGTAATATCTAATCAATAATTAATTATATACTAGTTGACCCAATAGGCACTTGGTGCTTGTACATATTAAAGTGAGGAATCCCGTAAGATGCCTGGAAAATCAAAACAAACGGACTTTTAAAAAAGTAAAACAAACCAATGGACATCCAAACTTATGCATTATATTGGATTAATTTCAACATAGAACTTGATAAAAGAATTAAAAGTACAACTGCTAGTCATTTCATCATAGGAATGCCACTGAGAAGTAGATCCATATAAATCACATATTATATAACTAAATATTGTATACTATTGGTAATGTTATTTCTACAGGAAGAGGAGAAAAATCAGTGTATTACTACAGTATCATATGCTGTAATCTAGCACAGTGGGCCCAGAGGAAGGGGATAACTCTGAACTTGCAGTAGAATGCCTTGTTCATCATGTTTCACCCAATATCATATGCATTTGTGATGATGTACTTACTGCCAATGGTTTTGAAAAGTGTTGAATATGTAACTGTGACATGATGCATTACAACTGTCACATAGTTGTATGGTGGTCACATCTTGAAAGATCATCTGTTTCTACATGAGCCTCTTTGGCAGTTAATATTAACACCAGAGGTCCTGCACTATGTGCCCCCAACTTTGTAGGTGTGTCTGATAGCAATCAGAGACACAGGGCTGGATCCAGACAAAATTTTCCAGCATCCTACCTCTTCCTCCCACTGAAGCCCACTGATCTCTACAAAAGGCTGTTCCTGGGAAATTGAGGACCCTGAGGAACAACATGAGGTGGATCTGCAGTGGAAAGGCAGAATAAATAAATATAATACACAGAATAAGTATAATAAGCCAATTTAGTCTAGGTCCAGCCTCTTTTGCAGAAGAACCTGTCACAAAGCTGTCTTGGCTCTTTGTGTCCCTTGGCCACCCTTCCTCTATCACACTGCTTGGGCTACAGCCTCACAAGCCAGAGTTGACTGAGAACCAAGAGGGTCTGCTGTTTAAAATATTAATTTCCAGCACCCTCCCAGAGAACAAGGGACTCCCTCCCCCTTGTCTGGGAGTCTTCCTCAATATAGGGCTGCATCAAGATAATTTATTTTATTATCTGTGGTTCTGGTTTCTTTGAAGACGAGAAGTCTATATTTATGTATTTACTTCATTGCTCCCCTACTTTTTCCATTGGGGAGCTAAAGTGGCCAACAACTTTCTTCCTTTCTCCATTGTATTCTCAGAACAATTCTGTGAGGTTGGGATGAGAGTATGTACCTGGCCCAAGGTCACTCAGCAAGTCTCCATTGCAGAGTGGAGATTCAATCCTGGGTCTCCTCATTCTAGTCTGACACTCTGACCATTGCATCAGGCTGGCTAAGTGCATACAAATGTCTTTTTTGTGTGTGTCAAAACAAAGCTTGTAGGCACCCCCCTCCCTTGCTCTTTTGGTTATCCTTTGTATTTTAATAGTATCATAAATGCATAGTGACATTTCACTACATAGATAGAGAAACACAATGCCATTTTAGTCAGTGCTGAACTTTTCAGCATTAATTCAAGCACACAAAGACAGCTCTCCAAAAGAAAAATGAAATTTGAAACATTGTGGATGTGTGTCCAAGTCAGTCCAGAGTCATGAATGGCTCTGGCCACTGGCCACCCCATGAATATAGGGTTAGATCCTGGAACTAGGGAATGTTGCTTGGGCCAGAGCAAGGCTGGTTATTGATACTAAAGTCCAGCCAGTCCTGATTTTTTTTTTTTAAGGAAAAGCAGTTTAGACTTCAAGCCAGATTGGAAACACCACGCTGTGATCCATAAACCGTTCCCTACAATCCTTAACATGTAATGATTCTCTATAGTTTCTCAGTGATGGACTGTTCAGCTGTACTTTTATCTACTTTTGCTACATGTGATCCAGGATTGAGACTTAGCAACAAAAAAATAGATGCAAAATTATTTTTAAAAGTCTACAAATGATTAATGTAATCATATGAAGGTGAACAAATCAAGAATATAGTCATTGCAAACCACTGCGATCATTGAGTGACATTCTCAGGGACTTTAGCCCTCAGCCACCGGATTCTCCCTGCCAGATTGCAGGTGAAGAAGATAAAGAAATTTTGTTTATTATATTTTTGCCTTGCAGAGCAGGCATGTGGAATGAGCATTTACTTTCCCTCTTGCCATCCCATCACCAAGATCCCAATAATAACAAAAAATAGAGGCCTTATTTTAAATAGAAAGACCAAAGGAAGGGTGAACATTGAGAAAAGAAGCTGGCTTACACTCAGAATAACAGTTTGGTGTAGTGGTTAAGTGCGCGGACTCTAATCTGGGAGAACCGGATTTGATTCCCCACTCCTCCACTTGTACCTGCTGATGTGACCTTGGGTCAGTCACAAGCTCTGGCACAGCTGTCCTTGAAAAAGAGCAGTTTGTGTCAGAGTTCTTTCAGCCCCACCCACCACACTGTTGTGGGCAGGGGAAGGGAAAGGAGTTTGTAAGCCGCTCTGAGACTCCAAGTGAAGGGCATGGTATAAATCCAATCTCTTCTACTCTTCTTCTTCTTCTTCTTTTAACTAGTGATCAGCCAGAACAGTTCATGGCTGCAGGAGTCATTACCAGGCTGCAGCCTCCTAACAAGTTTGTTGTTTCCCTCTTCCTTTCCTTCCACACAGTTCCATAGTTTTGTCTGTTCAGCCAGATCTTCCCTGTTAGTAGTAAATTTTGGGTCAAAAATCCTCAAACAAGCTATGTTTATTTTAGTTTTCAGATTTTCTAATCATTTTAATTTGATCATAATAGTGTTAGCAAAGATAAAACAATAAGTGAGTAAAAGTTCCTTTTTTCCACATTTTTCTCCTCTTTTATTTTGCTCTTTTCCTGTCATGGTATGCCTTCATTTCTCTCTCCCCACTTCTAATTCTAGAATAGAATCCACCACTCATAGCCACTACACCATGCTGGAGACACATGTGGGGGGGAAAGTTAGAACTCCTCTCCCCTTAATTAGATGTAATTGCATTTTAAATACCGTTCAGGCAGTGGGTTGTTGTTGTATTGGTGGAACATCTAATATCCCTTTGTAAATGCTTCTTTATTACTGTAGACATTACGCTTCATGTTATATTTTTTAGAAAATATGTCGGCAAAATCAATCCCAGTGATCCCAGTACTTCTCATCCAACCCAGTTTGTCCCTGCTTTTGTGCTAGGTAAAATTATAATGGTAAACTTAAATAGTTTCTTAATGATTTACTGACTAAAGATTTATTTTGATACAAAGTTTTTTTTGTGAACTACAGCCCACTTCATCAGATATAAGAAGTGTGCCGTATATTGATACATACACATATGTATGTGTGTACTAATATAAAATTACAACATTAGAGACATGGTTTCGATCAGCATCCTCAGGGGGCCCGGGTAGAATCTGTCCAGGAGTCCTTGGTGACTCTCGGCAGCTGTGATCCCAGTCTGAAAGAGGAAATTTCATTTTGATTACATGTTCTTCTAGGTTTAATGCACAGGGCATGCTTGACTCACTTTTTTAAAAGGATAGTTTATCTCCAAATTCACACCTTTAATAAACAACCATTTTGAAAAACAGATGTATCTATGCCATTCTCTTTAGTGGGAAGTGTGCTTATGTCTGCTTGTCAGCTACATATCCGCAGAGTCATCCTCGTCCTCCTCCCTGGATCCCCTTTGAACCGCGAGGCCTCAGAATAACAGCCATATCCAATTATGTTTGACTAGGAAAAAGGCCCGTTGTGGAAATAAATACAGCAGCCTCTAGAAAGAGGCTCTGGGCAGGTGCCCCGGCCTTGGACACTCAGTGTCAATTTGCTGTGGTGACCTCAGCAGGGTATAATGACACTGAGTCCATCATTTTCTCCAGAGGAACTGATCTCTGCTACCTAAAGTACAGTTGTAATTTTGAGTGATCTCCAGCCCTCACCTGGAGATTGGCAAAGATGGTTCCCCAGAAAAGAATAGTTTGTTTGGAGAGTGGAGTCTATGGCTTTGTACCTGCCCGAGGTCCCACGCCTCCTGAAATCTCACCCTCTCCAGGCTCCATCCCTCATATTTCCAGGAATTTCACACCTGGAGTTGGCAACCCTATCCCCTTCCCAGCCAATCATCGACCTTCCTTTATTTCCCCCTCACTCTTCAGCTTTCCACCTCCCAAACACCCGCAGCCTCTCCTGTGCTCTGAAGCCCTGACTGCTACGTCACATTGGCTGTCATACGGGGGCCACCTCAGCAGCATATAAGGATACAGAGCCCACCATTTTCTCCAGGGCAACTGATCTCTGCCATCTGGAAAGCAGTTGTAATTCTGAGTGATCTCCAGCCCTCACCTGGAAATCGGACACATTTTATCTCAGAATAGCAAACTGTTTAGAATGTTAGAAGCAAAAGCCAATCAAGTCACATATGCAAACGACCTCTGTGTTCCGAGGCAAAGGCCAATGAGGCTGCATATGCAAATAATCTCTGTGTTCTGACTGGCTATGGGGGGGAGCGGAACAGCAAACTGTTTAGAATGTTGGAGGCAGGACTCAGGCAAAGCAGCCAGTGGATAGGGAGACCCTCTGAATGACAGATCAGAGAGCAAACTGATTTTGGAGCATGTGGAATGTTCTAGAGAAGTGCCACCACCATTCAGCTTTTATTTATAAGGGAGATTAGTGATGGCAGAGGACAGGAGGGCCTGGTGTGATGTGGTCCATGGGGTCATGAAGAGTCATACTTGACTGTGTGACTGAACAACAACAACAAAGTGACTTCTATTTTTTAGCTGTTATAATATTTAAACTAACAAACTGAGGTTTTAGATTATAGTTCTGATTGGTTAATATCTGACTCCTAGCTTCAATATTAAGGCAGGGGGGGAAAGCATTTCTGTGCATTCCATATAACAAGCAAGGTGGCCTAAAACAATGCTAAATATGATTCGCAGCAAAGCTAAATATGAATCCCAGCAATACTGAGATTCCTGTTGTCATGTAATTACCTGAGAGCATCTCAGTTCAGAGATCCCCCACAGCTTGTAATACAGTTGCTCTTCTCTTATTACTAGACTGTTACTTTCTAAATTGATAGCTTGTGAAGCATGAGGTACAAGATTGTCCTGCTTTCTATAATACAGCAGAATTCACTTATAGATAACTAAAAATATGAGTAATGATTGCATAGTGATGTACATAAAATCTCTCCTGATGAGAAAAGACAGGCAGGTGTTTGAATCATTGCACTTCAGTTCCATAAAGATTACTTTTCCTGTCTCCTATCACCTACATTGGCCATCCTGTAAACAGACTGAGCTCCAACCTTCAGACAAACATGCTAATGGGTTTTGCCCTTAAGGTTTGAAATAGTACAGTACAAGACAGGACCTGCAAGGACTTCCAGGAGGCATCTTATTTCCCCCTCCCACACTATTCCCTCTGTCTCTTCCCAGAAAACTCCCACAGTGTCTCCCCTTTTCTTGCTTACTTCTCTCCTTCTCACCTACCAGCCAACCTACCTTTACCTGGGCTCTGTCTTCAGCTTTCCCTTCTTCCCTCCACCTGGCATTCTCTACCCAGGAAAACTACGGTCAAGTTGCACAGTGCTGGCCACCAGGCTAGGCCCAATTGCATGCTGCTGACTGCTGGGTCCAGTTGTATGATGACCTGTAAGAAGTCATGTCATTTCCCTATGTCATCACCTTCCCCACACAATGCCTTTTTTCCCCTTCTCCTGGCAGCCCCCCTATTCTCTCCTTTTCCTGCTTCCTTCTCTGCTTCCCACTCACCAGCCAGCCTTATTTTTCTCTGCCCCTCCAGTCTTCAGCTTTTATTATTGATTTATATAATTAATACCCCACCTTTTTCCACAATGGGAACCCAAATCAGCTTACATCATTCTCCTCTCTTCACAATAACCCTGTGAGGTAGATTAGGCTAAGAGAGAGTGACTGTTCCAAGATCAGCCAGTTAGCTTCCATGTTAGAGTGGAATTTGAACTTGGGTCTCCCAGATCCAAATTCAAAACTCTAACTTCTACACAATATTGCCTTTCTTAAGTAGCTACTGTTGAACAGTAGAAAGTAGTCAGGCCTGGGTGAGTCATGTAATTCTCATGGTAGCAAATTGCCTAGTGGTTGCTGCAGTGCCTCACCTGAATAAGTCCTTCCTCAATGTCAAAACTACGGTTGACTGCCAGCAGGAGGCTCCAAGGTCCATCCTGTGATCTTCTGGTACACGTGCTTTGCGCACAATCTGCAAAGACATCACCCAGAAGGGATTTCATCATGTCACCAATGTTGGGGGGTGACACTCTAGATTTGGGCAAAGATCTATTGCTTGAGCCCAATTTTATTATAGAGTTTTGTCCAAAAACTAGAGTGTCACCCCGGCCATCAGCAATGTGATGACATCACCTCCGAGTGACGTCATTGCATCGCATTTGGGGGACAAAAGTGAGGGAACTCCTGCCCAGACTGAGGGCTTGGCAACCCTAGTCAAAACAGTCGTGGAAAGGGCCTTTTGCTGATAGAAACCAAGGCTTGAAGACTGGTAATGCTATTGTGGTTGCATAACAACAGCCACTTTATTTCTTAAAGCTACAGGTGCCACTTCTGTCATTTTGGAGGGTTTTAACTCCCTACAGGTTTTTTTGTTTGTTTGTTTTTTAAATCAGATGTTTCTGCAAATGTTGGGCTTTTCTCAGGTTTGTAGACAGTTCTGTCTTGTCTGTCCATGGTCTCAATCTGCAGCTTTGTATCCACAGATGGGGCCATTTTTTGAATTAGATATATTCATGAGTACAACTTCATAAGAGATGCAAATAGTACAACTTCATACCAATTCTCTTAGGGACTCATATGTATCTAGGGTTCCCAACTCTGTCTAAGCAAATGCCAGGAGATTTGAGTAGGCTGGAGAGGGTGGAGTTTAGGAAGTATGAACTGTCACTTCCAGCTGGTGCTCTAGGGATTTCCCACAGAAATTTCCCCTAATCTCTGTGATGAAGCCCATAGAGACTACAGGAAATGCCTGTAGTGTCACTATGGAGGCCATTTCCCAGTGTTCCTCAGTTTCTCAAGGGTGGGAAATTGGGGCCAGGGAATCCTGTGCTGGGCCTGGGCAAGAAGGAACCCTACAAAGTATCAGTAAGGGATAATTATCATGGGCAGCCAATATATAGCATGTGAATTAAAAAAACAGCAAGTCAAACCATGTACTTATCATACAGGTCTGTTTATTTTCCTAAGCAAATAAAGCAAGTCCTTAAGTAAGGCTTTGGGAGAAGGTGTCAGGATCAGATTAAAATGGGAATCTCTCCTGGACCCATGTAGTCACCCGCTGGTTTTGAGGTCAGCCCTGAGATGCTGGCAGTACAGGTGGGCTCCAACTGTTCTCAGTATATCTGGGCAAGTACAAGCCTGCCCCCTCTTCTTTTTGGGCATACCAACATCTTCAAAGTTAGGGTTTATGATTTTTGTTGACATTTGGACCAAAAAGATTGCCCACCTCTGTGCCAGACTGTATTGTCACTGTATTTTTTTGGTCCATAGTAAGGGTCGCCACTTAAATCTGTCCAGAATCAAATTTGGAATTAAATCAAATGTTCAGAATGTTAATAGATCATGGCAGGGGTCCCCAAACATTTTGAGTTTTGGGGCACTTTTGAAATTCTAACACGGTGTGGTGGGTGCAGCAACAAAATGGCTGCCAAAGGTGGTGTAACCAGCCACAGTTTAACTCCAGTCACACAGGGAAGAGCCTTCTGATGTGGTGGCAGCTGCTGACAAAACAACATTTAAAGGGATCTGCACAGCCAGTCAAATCTCCAATAGTCAATCTGAAGGCTTGCTGGGCAAAACCCTACCTGGCCCCTTCCACTTCCTAAAAACACTTGGTGGGCACCAGAAAGGGTGTTGCCCTGGGCACCACATTTTAGACTGCAGCTTAGTGACTATAATTATTAAAACTTTCTTTGTTTTTACTGGATTGATTGACCATCAATCTAAACCAGCTTATTTATTCATTTAGAAAAGATACATTTCACCTTTCCATCAACCTGCTTGAGGTGGCAGACAAAACCAAACCAAATAAAATAAAACAATTTTAAAAAATAAAATGGAAAGTAAAATAGGCAGCAGGCAGGGCTCAAAGGAGAACATTCAGAAGGCAAGGCACCACCACTGAAGAAGCCTCTGCCTCATCTCATCACCTGCCACCGCTGCAGGTACAGCAGAGACAGCAGGGCATGGGAAGACTCTCTTAACTGATTGGCTGGACAGTATGGGAAGAGGCAGTTCTTCAAGTATAACTCTATTGTTTAAACATTTTAAAATCTGGAAACCTATGCTGAATTATATTTTGGAAGTAAAATATTAACAAAAGTTAAAATTTATGCAGCCCAAAGAATACAAAATCCATGCAGTATTGTTACTGTGAGCTATGGATGGATGCAGGAAAGTATCGGGAACCCAAAATTAATTGAGGCAAGCATAGCTATCAAGACAAACTGAAAACTGGAAGACAAATATTTCCCTAGAAAATCCATCCAGCTGTGCCCGAAGCACTGACCCCTCCTTAAGATTTTTGTACAACACTCTCTAAACCACAGTGCGCTGTCCAGTCTCCCCCCTACAGCATTTAAAAAGAGTAGCCTGTAAAATGCCAGTCTACTAACGCGTCAGCATTAGAGGGTTGATTTTACAAGGCCCTAACTGAATAACAGAGCACAGCACATAATGCAAGCAATCCCTCCTGTAAATCACAAACACATTTTAATGAACATGCTCCAGGGTCAAAAGAGTCTGCAATAATACACACATACCCTTTATCCAGAAGGTAGTACAGCCGTTAACTGGAGTATCTGAACCATTGACATGTTGGCCACAAAGTAGCTACAGGTCAAGCCCAAGTTTTGAGCTGTCCTCCCCTGACAGACTTTGCTTCTGCTCATCACAGTCTGCTATCACATCCAGCGGCTTGCTTAGGAGCTCATTACATTTCTTATCACTCACTTCATTTCTGTGCAAAACACTGCTCTTTCTGCTGGGCTTGTCTTTTGTGTAGCATTAGCTCAAGGCACCATCAGGAATAAATGAGTGTAGCCACTGAGGAGGAACACAAGAATATAAATGGAATGATCCCTATTTTTCATTCTTATATGGGCTGAATGTTTTTTTAGCCAAGCATCTTCTCTTACTTAAAAATGCAAATAGGTATTATGTCACTGAATGGGTAGTGGTGGTGTAAACGCTGTCTTCTTTGGGCGGGATCAAAATTATTTTGTGGAACCCAGTTTACATTATAGAGTACAGCCAACATGGAACTCAATGACGCATGAGCCAGTCAAAGTTAAGCACTTCAATGACACATTGATTTAGTGTTAAAATGTATATTTAAATTTCTGACTGTGAAGTCTAGCTGTCAGCTGGCTAGATGGAACCCCAAAATTTCCTTTGGCTTTAAATGGATAAAGTTCAGAAAGCTTTACATGTACTGAGAATGCAGACTATAGAGTAGGCAACCATTTTGCTCTGAGTCCAGGAGGGGGAAAAAACCCTACAAGATTTACCTTGGTCCTAGCTGGTCTCAGTCTGAGAAATAATGATGGGCATACTGCGTTCTCATATCTTCTCCCACACCTCCAGCCCAATGGTATTGCTAATGCCACAGGGACTTGATTCCATTGGCTGGCTGAGGAAATGGCCATGAATGCCAAGCAAAATGGTCTGCTGTGCCTGGTCTAGCATAGTGGCTAAAGGGATTGTGCTATGGATCTGGAACCACTTGGCTCAAACTCCTCTTCCATTTCACTGCATGTTCTTAGTTAACCCATTCTGCCTCAGCCTCATCTGCATTATAGGAATAGCGTGTGCACTTTACAGGGTTGCAACACTGGGGGAATTTTTAAAAGTTCTTTAAACAGAATTAGTTAAAAAATAGCAAACAAAAAAAACCCCTAAGAGTTACCAAAATAAAAATGTATTTGTAATATTAGTAAGATAAATGAAGAAAATGAAAGAGAAACAATCCTGTTATATACATTAACTAAGGAGCAAAGCCCGTTGTGGGCAGAGACAACGTACACCTAGAAAGGTAGGGT
>NW_015164215.1:365402-371743 GCF_001447785.1 Gekko japonicus
AAGGAATTGCCACCGCCACCAACCTCCAACCGGGTGGGTGGGTGGGAAAAATCGGGCCACAGCGAGGGGCGCTGCCGCCGCTGCACCGTTCACATGCAGCGTTCACTTCCCGCCTCCAAGCCAATGGCATGGTGGCAGCCTTGAGTGGCAGGTGGCCGGCCAATGGCTGACGGAGCGCATTTTGTCTCCACTGAGTCTTACACTGCGTCTTACTCAATTATATATAAGGGAGAGATATAGGTATCTTCAGATTTCTTCCACTCTTTTGAGAGTAGCTGACAGCTAGAAGTAGAGAGCACTGTGCTTTGGTGGTTCCGCTCATTCTTTATGAACTGATTCCAGGTGGTGGTCATGGGGACTGCTGTTTGGCCCCATGACATTTGTGCTATGGGGTCCCACTCCCACAGGATTCCCTCTTATCCCTCATGCTATTTAAGAACATAAGAACATAAGAGATGCCAATGTTGGATCAGGCCAAAGGCCCATCCAGTCCAACACTCTGTGTCACACAGTGGCCAGAAATACCAGTGCCATCAGGAGGTCCACCAGTGGGGCCAGGGCATTAGAAGCCCTCCCACTGTTGACCCCCCCCAAGCACCAAGAAGACAGAGCATCACATGCCGGGAATTATCACATGCTACAAGCATGGATGGCTTCAAAAGGGAATTAGATAAGCATATGGAGCAGAGTTCCATCAGTGTCTATTAGCCACAAGGTATAGATAGGAACTCTGGAGCAAGTGATGCTCTGTCATCTTGGTACTTGGGGGGGGGGTCAACAGTGGGAGGGCTTCTAATGCCCTGGCCCCACTGGTGGACCTCCTGATGGCACTGGTATTTCTGGCCACTGTGTGATACAGAGTGTTGGACTGGATGGGCCTTTGGCCTGATCCAACATTGGCATCTCTTATGTTCTTATGTATGTGTGTGACATCAAGTTGCTTCCAATTTATCGTGACCCATACTTTTAATTAGGGGTTTTATCTTATCAGCTTTCCAATGGTCTGTTTCTGTTTTACAGATAGTTTGTATGCTGTGTTTGTTCAATGGCTTGTTTTTTAATGTCTGTTTTTTTAATGCTGTTTTTACTGGTAAACAGACTCAAGCAGGACTCTGAAGTGGCAGCATAGAAACATTCCACATAGATAAATAAATACATGTATTAAGGGGAAAACCGGATATTGTCATAATAATTCAAACAGAATAGGAATGCACTTGCTCAGCAATGGCAAATTAGATGGAAGGATGAAGTTAAGGAGAAGGGGAAAATAATTAGATTCAAGTCCAGTAGTGCCTTTGATTTTCAGGGCATAAGCTTTCAAGATTCAAAGCTCCCTTCATAAGACTGGGAGCTTTGACTCTCAAAAGCTTATACCATTAAAATCTTGTACCCTTAAAAGCTTATACCTTTAAAATCTATGGTGCTACTGGACTCTAGCGGTTCTACAGCAGACTAACACCCTCTGAAACTATCTTCATGGGGGAAAATAATGTAATTCTTCACTCAAGGAAGAAAAGCCTCTTTAATCATGTTTAGCATTGGGTGCTCAGATTATATTAACCAAATCTTACTAACTTTGTAACACTCTATACTTTGAGCACACTATCAGGTGGTTTTTAGTAATGCATGAAATTAAGGATCCTACAGAATGATTGATATACAATTTAACAGTTTATTATTCTTCATTAAATATGCAATAGCACATTAACAAGGTTTAGTTCTCCTAGGTATTATGCCTTCAGAAAGAAAGACAGCCTGGAAAGACATGCAGGTATATGAACCATGATTTTTGTGTGACAGTTCATGGATTGTCATCTGTGTCTTTGTGAAAATGGAACACAGATAGCAAAAGTATGAAAGAGGTATATATAAACACTTAAGGAACCACTACATGGTACATATGTCATTATAAGAGAAGGCCTTGTAGGGATCAGATATTTCTTATACAGAAAGAGATGCAGCCCCGGTAGCTAGACCATTTTTGATGGGGGGCACTGGATGGAGGGTGGGAACACTGGATAGAACAGTAAGATATCCTTCACAAATCCTTTTTTTTAATTTTCCAAAAAGATTTTTGAAGTCAAAGACATAATACAGACTACAAGCCCTAGAGATGTAAGAAAACAACATAAATCATGAAATCATAAAACCCATAGCTGTTATAAGATAATAGCCAATAGGTAAAGTTTGTAAACATGAAACATTCCAATAAGCCACACTTTCAAGAATAGTGTACAACATCAATGAATAAATACACTAAACATATTTGTGAGTTGGTTGTCTATTTAACAAATTGCATGAAGCTCTGTTCAACAAAAGGAGTCCCAACAGAAAGTCAGAACTAAAACTATGTCAGAAGTGAAGCCATATGTGGTAACTCAAGAAAGTCATGTTCCACCATAAATTGTAGCATCAGAGCCCAAGTAAGCACAAATTTGTTGTAGACCTTAGTGGAGCAAGAATGTGTTTGGTCCATGAAGTTGGAGATCTTGTTCATTACAAGTTGATCCCATATCTTGTCATACCAGGAAGTCAAGGTTGGAGGTGTGGAGGATTTCCAAGCTGTCACAATCGTTAGTCTGGCAGCAGCAAGAAGAACGGTGGTAAGGTCTCTGTGTGTGTTGCGCCAAACAGAGGAGTTCCATAAGTTTAAAAGTAAAAGCTCTGGAACAACCAGAACTGATTGTGAGGTAATTTTATTGATCTGAGACATACTTTCACCCCAAAATTGTTGAATGACTGAGCAATCCCACCAGCAGTGACAATATGTGCCAATGGAGCCATAGTTTTTTTTCCAGCAGAGGGGGCTATACTGTGGGTTCAATTGATTCAATTTTTTTTCAGTTTAAAATTCCACAGGTTGATAATTTTAAAAAATTGCATGCAAATGTTAAAGACCCTGGTTGTGTTCACAGGGGAATTCCAAATGGAGAGCCAATGAAATTGTTGCAGGTCAGTCTGAAGATTGTCCTTCCAAACTTTTTGGCAGGATAAGGTCTGGGTGCTGTCAGCTATCAACATGATCTTGTAAATTTTGGAGAGCAGCCCCTTCATTGAAGCATTATAAGCGATGCTCCCTCTAAGCTGTGGAGTCTTGTGAGCATAAATTCTACGTTATGAGCTCTGGCATAAAAGTTGTGAGTGAGCATTGGGCTACTGCATAAATTAGCTTGCTCTGGAGCCATACTTCCTAAGCTATGACAAAAATGTGTGAGCTGGAGGCTAAAAAACTGTGAGCTAGTTTACACTAACTCAGCTTAGAGGGAACACTGATTATAAGTTGTGAGGAGAGTCTCAAAGCCTGATCTTGGCCTCTCAAAAGTTTGAGAAGTGGCCAGGAATTCTATCATACTTTTTAATTGCAGGGTACCATGGGACTGGTTTTCCTAGCAGACCCTCAAAGTATGTTTTATCCCACATTTTGCAAAGCTTCACAAGGTCCAGGGAACGTGAAAGACCAGCTGAGATCCAGTCCTTGAAAACTTCTGGTTCCATACCCAGTGGAAACCAGGATTGATTTATAAAAGTTGTAAACTGTGAAATTTTGGGGGCAAGTTGTGTCTTTCTGCTATCCCAGACTTTTATTGTAGATGCTAAAAAGCAGTTGTCTCACAGTTGTTTAGGATGGTGCAAAGGAGTATATTTCACACAACATCAATTTTTTAAAGTCTGGAGGGATCTGAATTCCCAAGTGTCTCCATGAATATTAGCACCATCTGAAAGGGAAGGCTTGTTTTGGGATATTTTGCATCTCCGGAGACAAAGACAAAGAAATTGGATATAGTTCCGTTTTCAAAGGCCTGAGTTTAAGACCAGAAACCATACCAAATTTGGAGAGACTCTCTTGGATAGTTGGAAGAGAGTGTAAAGGGTTTGTTATGTAAAGTGTTAAGTCATCCGCATAAAGATTCACTTTATCTAACCAAATTCTAAGCAGAGGGATTTAGACAGTAATAATGCTGAGAAGAAGGAAAGGGGGGGCACCTGGGTTGGCTCACCTCTAAGCATGCTTACTTACACGTAAATTGCCCCAAAACCAGTGGGGATACTAAGTTCAACAGCGAATGAAGGAAAGGTCTAAAGCTGATGGCTCAATGCTGCCTGACCATATTAACCTGGTGGTTTCCTCAGAAGTCAGCGGATGCACTGTCCATCGGGGCATTAGTTCCCCAAGGAAGAGAAGGGGCCCAAGAAAACACCCAATTCTGTACTGGACTGTGCCCAGGCAAAGCCCCAGAGAATCTTCTCCCCTAGCTGCCTGGAGGCCACAGGAGTCCTGGTCAGAGCAGGAGGCCATTGCCCCTTTGGGCAGCTGGGGGTCTGCTCAACAGCTCACAGCTTCAACTGCCACCTGGGCCCACTGGATGAACTGCCTGGCAGCTAAGTGCCTCATTCCATCTGATTCAGTGTTGGTCAGCAGTTCACAGAGGGAGGGGAGCGAGGCACCACAGCCAATGGCACAGGGAGAAAAAGAGTGGGCCAGCAACCTGTCCAGGGGAGGGGCTGCCTGGCTGCAGCCAGTCCCTGCCCTGAAGCTGCAATGCCTGCTGGCCTCAGCTGGAGGGACACTTGCAAGCCAGGTCAGGTAAGGGGATGGGCTTGCTTGCCAAAGGCCACCGGTCTGGAGCAGCCAGGCACTGCAAACTTGAGACCCTTACAAGCACCTTCAAAGGTGAGGCCAGCAACTGGGGCAAGAAGGTTCCAGCCTGGATGCACATCCCAGGGAGGATGGGCCTCATCTGTGCCCCAGCCCTGCCTGCTCTGGGCATTGTGAATTTGGGAGGGGCATTGCTCTGTGACCCCCACACTAGCTTTGGCCCTAAAGAGATGTATGTGGTTACCCATGCTTTTTAGACTGGGTAAAACAACCTGATACCTGATAGTTTGTTGGAGGAGATGAACCTGGGCTGGCCCTTTGCATGTATAACTAGCAGAACACTCCTTTCTGGATGCTGGTAGTCTCCATGAGGTGGATGAGCAGCAAAAGCTAAAGAAGTCTAACAAAAGTGCTCAGGTAGACCCATTTTAGACAACAACTAAAAACTGATAACACAAAGGGCAAGTAGACACACTTGTACAGATGTAAACTGATCATTCAGCCCTTGATGACTCACTACTGAGTGTGTGAAAGAAAGAATAAAAATAAAAGTTAAAGAAAGCATTTGTGTTTGAGCAAAAGTGAACTGGTAGGAAAGTTCTATCTGTAGCATTTGAATACTTGTTCATAGGTTTGTTAGCTACTAGGAATAAGGCCCATTGTAGAAATAAATACAACAAGCTCTAGAAAAAGGCTCTGGAGAGTGCCCTGGCCTTAGGCACTCAGCACCAGTTTGATGTGGCGACCGCAGCAGGGTAAAATGACACAGAGTCCACCATTTTCTCCAGGGGAACTGATCTCTGTCATCTGAAGAGCAGTTGTAATTCTGTGTGATCTCCATCCCTCCCCTGGAGACTGGCAACAATGGTTCTCCAGAAGGAAATGACTGGTTTGGAGGGTGGAGTCCATGGCATTGTACCTGTCTGAGGTCCTACCCCTCCTCAAACCTTGCACTCTCCAGGCTCCACTCCCTCAAATCTCCAGGAATTTCCCACCTGGAGATTGGCAACAATGGTTCCCCATGAGGGACTGGCTGGCTTGGAGGGTGGAGTCTACAGCATTGCACCTGTCTGAGGTCCCACCCCTCCTCAAATCTCACCCTCTCCAGGCTCCATCCCTCAAATCTCCAGGAATTTCCCACCTAGTGTTGGCAACCTTATCAGCATGGGTCCCAAAGAGTATTCTCTAAAAGGCCCAAATAGATGTGAAAAGGGCCTTTTAGTGACAGAATCTGGTTGCCTAGCAACAGGCACTGAGGAGAAAGCACAGTTGCCACCTCTGATTAGGGAAATACCTGGAGATTTGGTATGGAGGGCAGCATTGGGGGGCATGGAAGGCCTCAGCAGAGGATAATGCCATAGGGTCTATTCTCCAAAGCAGCCATTTTCTCCAGGGGAACTGATCTCTGTCATCTGGAGATCAATTGTAGCAGTGGGAGATCTCCAGGTCCCACCTGGAGATTGGCAACAATGGTTCCCCATGAGGGACTGGCTGGCTTGGAGGGTGGAGTCTACAGCATTGCACCTGTCTGAGGTCCCACCCCTCCTCAAATCTCACCCTCTCCAGGCTCCATCCCTCAAATCTCCAGGAATTTCCCACCTAGTGTTGGCAACCTTATCAGCATGGGTCCCAAAGAGTATTCTCTAAAAGGCCCAAATAGATGTGAAAAGGGCCTTTTAGTGACAGAATCTGGTTGCCTAGCAACAGGCACTGAGGAGAAAGCACAGTTGCCACCTCTGATTAG